>NC_077231.1:262059921-262359921 GCF_027887165.1 Monodelphis domestica
GAAGGTTCAGATCTCCCACTAGTATAATTTTTCTATCTATTTCATCCTTGAGCTCCTCTAGTTTCTCCTTTAAAAATTTGGATGCGACTTCCGGGTAATCATGGCTGCAATCTAGACGCCACACGCTTCCTCTCCCCGGCACCGAACGAAATAGACTACATCAAAGGAGCATAAAATCACCTTTGGAGGAACAGAAGGACTCCACAGTACCCCACAGAGGCAAAGGTACATGGGGCTTGAACATTTCCACACTAAAATAAGAAGGAAAAGCTTGCACAGAAAAGTGAACTGAGCCGCCCTTCCCCCACCCAACCTCCCCCACTAAACCAGAGTGAGCTACCTGAGTGCTCACCAGGACAGCTAGTGAGAGGGGAGCGTCTCTGTCTGGGGGGGGCACTCCAGGGTCCTTGGGATCTGGGGACTGCCAGGAAAAGGCGTCTCAGGGCGGTTTCACTGGAGAATCCAGCGCGGAGCTGTACTTGGGGCGGGCTGCGCTGAACATCTAGGCGGAGCTGAGCACCGGCGGATCACGCGCTGAATATCTGGGCAGAGCTGAACACCTGGGCAGTGTGACTGTGATCAGGGACCCAGCACTCTAAGAAACCTTGGAGGCTGGGAAGAACTAGTCTGAAGCAACCTAAATTCACAGAAAAACCACCCATATAACCCAGATCCCAGACCAAAAAGGAAAGGGGAATAAAACCACCAAAGGGATGGCTCACATGGCCCAAAATCAAGCCTCCAGGAAGAAAGGGAAAAAAGTGACTATTGAAAACTTTTATGGTGGAAGTACCCAAGGAAAAGAGGAGAATGAGGAGGAAATCCAAAAAAATTCAGAACATGCCTCCCAAAATGGAAACTATCAACAAGCTCTGGAAGAACTCAAACTGGAACTTATCCAAAAGATGGAAACCTGGAAAGAAAAATGGGAGAAAGAGATCAGCTGTCTGACAGATAAGAATGCTCAATTGGAAAAAGAACTCGAAGCATCCAATAGAAGGGCAGACAAGGCTGAAAAGCAAAACCAGTCCCTAACGACCAGAATTAAGCACCTCGAAGGAAGCAAGATGATAAAACAGCAAGAATCAATAAAGCAAACCCAAAAAATTAATGAATTAGAAGAAAACATAAAATATCTCACTGAGAAGGTCACAGACCTGGAAAACAGAGGGAGAAGAGAAAATCTCTGAATTATCGGTCTCCCAGAAAAACCAGAGGTAAACAACAAACTCGATATTATTCTACAGGAGATTATAAAAGAAAATTGCCCTCACGTTCTGGAGCAAGGGGACAAAATAGAAATAGAAAGGATTCATAGAACACCTTCTATACTAAATCCCCAAAAGACAACCCCTAGGAATGTAATTGCCAAATTCAAGAGCTTCCAAGTAAAGGAGAAAATCCTACAAGAAGCCAAGAAGAAGAGCTTCAGATATAAAGGGGCTCCCATAAGGATCACACACAACTTAGCGGCTAACACACTAAGAGACCGCAAAGCATGGAACACAATATTTAGAAAGACAAGAGAGCTGGATCTCCAACCAAGAATCAACTACCCAGCAAAACTGACTATATACTTCCAGGGGAAAGTATGGGCATTCAACAAAATAGAAGATTTCCAAGCATTTGCTAAGAAAAGACCAGAGCTCTGTGGAAAGTTCGATATCCAAGCACAGAAAGCAAGAGAAACATGAAAAGGTAAATATTAAAGAAAGGGAAAAGGAGATAAATCTTATCTTTTTCTTTAAGTCAAACTCTCTTCTATAAGGACTACATTTACATCAAATTGTATATATTAATATGTGGGGAAAATGTTTTGTGTAACTCTCATAAATTGTATCATCATAAGAGTAGTTAGAAGAATCATGCATAGGGAAAGATTGGGGCATTAAGAAGATTTGGGGAAAGTTAGGGCAAAGAAAGGAAAAGGGAGGGGGGAACCGCGATAATACTAAGATTAACTTCAAGAAATAGGGGGGGAATCAATAGAATAATCTTTCCCATATAAAGATACACATGGGAAGGGGAGGGGAAGAACTCTCATATGAGAAGGAGAGGAAGAGAGCGTGAAGTGGAATTACTTAAACCTTACTCTCAGTGAAATCAAATCTGAGAGGGAAGAACATCTAGATCCAGTGGGATCCTGAATTCTGTATTATCCAACAGGGAAAGAAAGAAAGGAAAATCAAGGAGGGGGAGGGAGGAGGGAGTATAAAAAGGGAGGGAAGGAGAGGAGGGAGGGGAAGGGAGCATAAAAAGGGAGGGGCTAGAAAGGGAAGCATCTCAAGGGAGGGGACTAGGGGGACTGACCTAAAGTAAATCACTTGTTCAAAAGGAGAAAGCTAAAGAAGAAAGGTCAGAACTAGGGCAAGATATCAAAATGCCAGGGAATCCACAAGTGACAATCATAACTTTGAATGTGAATGGGATGAACTCACCCATAAAACGTAGACAAATAGCAGATTGGATTAGAACCCAAAACCCTACCATATGTTGTCTTCAAGAAACACATATGAGACGGGTTGACACTCACAGGGTTAGAATTAAAGGTTGGAGTAAGACCTTTTGGGCCTCAACCGATAGAAAGAAGGCAGGAGTTGCAATCATGATATCTGACAAAGCCAAAGTACAAATAGACCTGATCAAAAGGGATAGGGAAGGTAAATATATTCTGCTAAAAGGAAGTATAGACAATGAGGAAATATCACTAATCAACATGTATGCACCAAATGGTATAGCATCCAAATTTTTAATAGAGAAACTAGGAGAATTAAAGGAGGAAATAGACAGGAAAACCATATTAGTGGGAGATTGAACCAACCACTATCAAATTTAGATAAATCAAACCAAATAAGAAACAAGAAAGAGGTAAAAGAGGTGAATGAAATCTTAGAAAAATTAGAGTTAATAGACATATGGAGAAAAATAAATAGGGACAAAAAAGAATACACCTTCTTTTCAGCACCACATGGCACATTCACAAAAATAGATCATACACTAGGTCATAGAAACATGACACTCAAATGCAGAAAAGCAGAAATATTAACTGCAGCCTTTTCAGATCACAAGGCAATTAAAATATTGATCGGCAAGGGTACATGGAGACCCAAATCAAAAATTAATTGGAAATTAAATAACATGATACTCCAAAATCAGATAGTTAGAGAAGAAATCATAGAAACAATTAACAATTTCATTGAAGAAAATGACAATGGCGAAACATCCTTTCAAACCTTATGGGATGCAGCCAAGGCAGTACTTAGAGGAAAATTCATATCCCTGAGTGCATATATTAACAAATTAGGGAGGACAGAGACCAAGGAATTGGAAATGCAAATCAAAAAACTTGAGAATGAAAAATTAAAAACCATAGAAGAAAAAGAAGAAAACCATACTAGAGATCCTAAAAATTAAGGGAGAAATTAATAAAATCGAAAGTGACAGAACTATTAAGCTAATAAACAAAACTAGAAGCTGGTACTTTGAAAAAACAGACAAAATAGACAAAGTACTGGTTAATTTAATTAAAAAAAGGAAAGAAGAAAGGCAAATTAATAGCATCAGGGATGAAAAGGGGGATCTCACCTCCAATGAAGAGGAAATTAAGGCAATCATTAAAAACTACTTTGCCCAACTATATGGCAATAAATATACCAACCTAGGTGATATGGATGAATATTTACAAAAATATAAATTGCCTAGACTAACAGAAGAAGAAATAGTTTTCTTAAGTAATCCCATATCAGAAAAAGAAATCCAACAGGCCATCAAAGAACTTCCTAAGAAAAAATCCCCAGGGCCTGATAGATTCACCAGCGAATTCTATCAAATATTCAGAGAACAGTTAATCCCAATACTATACAAACTATTTGACATAATAAGCAAAGAGGGAGTCCTACCAAACTCCTTTTATGACACAAGCATGGTACTGATTCCAAAACCAGGCAGGCCAAAAACAGAGAAAGAAAATTATAGACCAATCTCCCTAATGAATATAGATGCAAAAATCTTAAATAGGATACTAGCAAAAAGACTCCAGCAAGTGATCAGAAGGGTCATCCACCATGATCAAGTAGGATTTATACCAGGGATGCAGGGCTGGTTCAACATTAGGAAAACTATCCACATAATTGACCACATCAACAAGCAAACCAACAAGAACCACATGATTATCTCAATAGATGCAGAAAAAGCCTTTGATAAAATACAACACCCATTCCTACTAAAAACACTAGAAAGCATAGGAATAGAAGGGTCATTCCTAAAAATAATAAACAGTATATATCTAAAACCATCAGCTAATATCATCTGCAATGGGGATAAACTAAATACATTCCCAATAAGATCAGGAGTGAAACAAGGATGCCCATTATCACCTCTATTATTTGACATTGTATTAGAAACACTAGCAGTAGCAATTAGAGAAGAAAAAGAAATTGAAGGCATTAAAATAGGCAAGGAGGAGACCAAATTATCACTCTTTGCAGATGACATGATGGTCTACTTAAAGAATCCTAGAGATTCAACCAAAAAGCTAATCGAAATAATCAACAACTTTAGCAAAGTTGCAGGATACAAAATAAACCCACATAAGTCATCAGCATTTCTATATAATTCCAACACAGCTCAGCAGCAAGAACTAGAAAGAGAAATCCCTTTCAAAATTACCCTAGACAAAATAAAATACTTAGGAATCTATCTCCCGAGACAAACACAGGATCTATATGAACACAACTACAAAACACTTTCCACACAACTAAAACTAGACTTGAACAATTGGAAGAACATTAACTGCTCATGGGTAGGATGAGCCAATATAATAAAAATGACCATCCTACCCAGACTCATCTATCTATTTAGTGCCATACCCATGGAACTTCCAAAAAATTTTTTTACTGATTTAGAAAAAACCATAACAAAGTTCATTTGGAAGAACAAAAGATCAAGGATATCCAGGGAAATAATGAAAAAAAATACAAAGGAAGGGGGTCTTGCAGTCCCAGATCTCAGACTATATTACAAAGCAGCGGTCATCAAAACAATTTGGTACTGGCTAAGAGACAGAGAGGAGGATCAGTGGAATAGACTGGGGGCAAGCAACCTCAGCAAGACAGTATATGACAAACCCAAAGATCCCAGCTTTTGGGACAAAAATCCACTATTTCATAAAAACTGCTGGGAAAATTGGAGGACAGTGTGGGAAAGATTAGGCTTAGATCAACACCTCACACCCTACACCAAGATAAATTCAAAATGGATGAATGACTTGAACATAAAGAAGGAAACTATAAGAAAATTAGGCGAACACAGAATAGTATACATGTCAGACCTTTGGGAAGGGAAATACTTCAAAACCAAGCAAGAATTAGAAAGAGTTACAAAATGCAAAATAAATAATCTGGATTACATCAAATTAAAAAGTTTTTGTACAAACAAAACCAATGTAACCAAAATCAGAAAGGTAGCAACAAATTGGGAAACAATCTTCATAAAAACCTGTGACAAAGGTTTAATTACTCAAATTTATAAAGAATTAAATCAATTGTACAAAAAATCAAGCCATTCTCCAATTGACAAATGGGCAAGGGACATGAACAGGCAATTCTCAGCCAAAGAAACCAAAACTATTAATAAGCACATGAAAAAGTGCTCTACATCTCTTATAATCAGAGAGATGCAAATCAGGTATCACCTCACACCTAGCAGATTGGCTAACATGACAGCTATGCAAAGTAATGAATGCTGGAGGGGATGTGGCAAAGTAGGGACATTAATTCATTGCTGGTGGAGTTGTGAATTGATCCAACCATTCTGGAGGGCAATTTGGAACTATGCCCAAAGGGCGATAAAAGACTGTCTGCCCTTTGATCCAGCCATAGCACTGCTGGGCTTGTACCCCAAAGAGATAATGGACAAAAAGACTTGTACAAGAATATTCATAGCTGCGCTCTTTGTGGTGGCAAAAAACTGGAAAATGAGGGGATGCCCTTCAATTGGGGAATGGCTGAACAGATTGTGGTATATGTTGGTGATGGAATACTATTGTGCTCAAAGGAATAATAAAGTAGAGGAATTCCATGGAGACTGGAACAACCTCCAGGAAGTGATGCAGAGCGAAAGGAGCAGAACCAGGAAAACATTATACACAGAGACTGATACATTGTGGTACAATCGAAGGTGATGGACTTCTCCATTAATATCAATGCAATTTCCCTGAACAATCTGCAGGGATCTAAAAAAAAAATGCTACCCACAAGCAGAGGATAAACTGTGGGAGTAAAAACACCGATGAAAAGCGACTGCTTGACTACAGGGTTGGAGGAGATAAGACTGAGGAGAGACTCTAAATGAACACTATAATGCAAATTCCAACAACAGGGAAATGGGTTCGAGTCAAGAACACATGTGATAACCAGTGGAATCATGCGTCGGCTATGGGAGAGGGAAAGGCGGGGGGGGGGGGGGAAGGGGGGAGGAAAAGAAAATGATCTTTGTTTCCAGTGAATAATGTATGAAAACGACCAAATAAAATAATGTTTAAAAAAAAAATTTGGATGCTCTGCCATTTGGTGCATATATATTGAGTCCAGATATTTCCTCATTGTCTATACTGCCTTTTATCAGGATGTAATTACCTTCCCTATCTCTTTTAACTAGATTTATTTTTACTTTGGCTTTGTCGGATATCATGATTGCGACTCCTGCCTTCTTTTTGTCAGTTGATGCCCAATAGATTTGGCTCCACCCTCTTACTTTCACCCTATGTGTGTCTACCTTTCTCATATGTGTTTCTTGTAGACAGCATATGGTAGGGTTTTGGACTCTAATCCACTCTGTTATTCGCTTGTGTTTTATGGGTGAGTTCATTCCATTCACATTCAGAGTTATGATTACTAGCTGTGTGTTTCCCAGCATTTTAATTTCTGCTCCTTTTCCTGCCTTTTCTTCTTTTCCTATTTCCTTCTACACCAATGTTTGCTTTTGAACAGTCCCCCTTGTTCCCACCCTTATTTTACTTCCCTTTCTACCCCCCTCCCTATTTATCCCCCCCCTTATTTTCCTTATAGTCTTTCTAAAATTAACCCCCCACTCCCTCCCTCTCTTGTACTGCTTCCCTCCCCACCAGACCGTTTGTTACCCTTCTACTCCCCTGTAGGGTGCAAATCTATTCTCTGCCCCCAATGGATTAGATTGTTTTTCCCTCTTTGAGTCACTTTCAAAGCATGTAAAAGTTGAGTATTTCCTGTCTCTGACCTCTTTACCCTTCCAGTGTATTAATGTTCTCCCCCCTCCCACCATGAGCTTCTTTATGACATATAAATTTACCCCCATTTGTTTCTTTTCCCATTTCTTTTAATATTCACCTATTTTAAGCTCTAGTTATATATATGTATATATATGCATACTTATGCATATGTATTTTTTGCATGCATATATCTGTATACCTATTTATGTCTTGTCCTTTCATCCTATACAGTTTGTTGTTGTTCCCTCTAAGTATACTTCCTTTTGCTGCCCAGGTAATAACAACAGTTTTTAAGAGTTACCAATGACCTCTTTTCTTATAGGGATACATATCATTTTAACTTATTGAGTCTCTTAAAAATATTTTTTTGCTTTTCTTTTTTCCCCTCTTTTTTTTAATTACCTTTTGATGATTCTCTTGCTTGGACATCAAATTTTCTGTTCAGGTCTGGTCTTTTCTTTACGAATTCTTGGAATTCTTCTATTTTGTTGAATGACCATACTTTCCCCTGTAAGAATATAGTCAGTTTTGCTGGGTAGTTGATTCTTGGTTGTAGACCTAGTTCCCTTGCTTTCCAGAATATCGTATTCCATGCCTTTCTTTTTTTCAGTGTGGATGCAGCCAGATCCTGAGTTATCCTCACTTTGGTTCCTTGATATCTGAATGATTTCTTCTTGGCAGCTTATAATATCTTTTCTTTGGTCTGATAGTCCTTGAATTTGGCTATAACATTCCTGGGTGTTGTCAGTTGGGGATTAAGTACAGGAGGTGATCTGTGGATTCTATCAGTCTCCACTTTTCCCTCTTGTTCAAGGATTTTGGGGCAGTTTTCTTTAATAATTTCCTGAAATATAATGTCCAGGCTTTTTCTTTTGTCATGGTCTTCTGGTAGGCCAATAATTCTTAAATTGTCTCTCCTTGAACGATTTTCTAAATCCTCTGTTTTTTGGATGAGATGCTTCATATTTTCCTCAATTTTTTCATTCTTTTGGTTTTGTTTTATAGAGTCCTGCTGCCTTGTGAAGTCGCTCGATTCTAATTGTTGTATTCTGGTTCTTAAAGACTGAATTTCATCCTTAGTTTTTTGTTCGTCCTTTTCCTTTTGGTCGGATTTTCTTTGGAAGTCATCTTTCATCTCCTTTGCCTCATTTTCCAGTTGGTTGATTTTGGCTGTCAAGACACTATTTTCTGTTTCTAGAATGACTTATCTTAGTTTTTAAGTTCTTTTCCCAATTGTCTTCAGCCTCTCTTAATTGTGTTTTGAATTGCATTTTGAGTTCTTCCAAAGCCTGTATCCAATTCACTGGGATTTCTGATTTTTCCTTTGCTGTTCCCTCCCCCTCTGTTTCATTCACTCTTTGCTCATTACCTGTGCAGAAGCTGTCTATTGTAATCTCCTTCTTCTTTTTCTGTTGTTTGCTCGAGTTTACCCCTTCTTTGCTCCCTGTATTTGGCTGTGCTCTTGCTCCTCTCATTTTGTTTTGGTTTTGGGGCTGTCAGTCTCCCCTCTTGGAGCTTTGTCAGATCTCTTGGTACAGTCTCTAGGGGATGAATGTTAGCTTCCCTATCCTCTGGAGGCTTTTGCTTGGATTGAATTCAAGTGGGTTGGGCTGTATGCGGTATGAAACTGAGGCTCTGAAAACACCTGGAAGGCTGGGACGCCCAGGCTCTCTCCAGTTCTCTCTAGCTGTTTCTCCACTGTCCACAAGTGCCTTTGCCCTCCTCCCTAAACTCTGAGGAGTTCTGATTGAATTGGCTGGATTGATCTGGTTATGCCCCGAGGCAAAAGTGAGGCTGGAGCCCGATGGAGGGACCCAGCCAAGGCCCCCTCTCTCCCTGGCTTCCTCCCTACTGTCCAAGCTGGATTCTCCGAGCCCGGCGCCCCGCTGCTCACAAGATAGACCCTCCAAGCCAGTACCTTTGGCTGCTCAAAGGTTCCCGCTGCAGTTGCTGGGGGCTCAGCGCTCTGGGTTGTGGGGGAGGGGTCCTGGGATCTACCCTCTGCCTTCCCCTTAGCCCTGAGTATTCTCGGATTCTGGCTTTTGGGGGGCGTACCTTTTGATTTGAGTCCAGAAGGAGGGTTCCCCACTTCTGTCCTGTTGTTCAGGTTGGGTTTTGGCGCCCTAGGAGCATTCAGTCTCTATCGGTAAGGAAGGGTCTTCCAAAAGGTCTGAACTTTTGCTCCTTGCTAAGCCTCCATCTTGACTCCCTAAATTCAGTTATAATAGTTCCTTTTTTTTTCCTATCTTTTTTTAAGTGAAAATTTCAGTACTGTGTATATCCCTTCAGACCCCACCATCAACCCTGACTCATATTATTGTGCCCTGATCACCCCACCCCCTTTTTTTATAATCAGACTTCCATAACTATAATTTGTTTTGTTTAATGCATTCTCCTCCCTGGCCTCACCCCTGACTCACATACTCCTTCTCCTCCTCAAGAGCCTAGGCTAGTTATCTACTCATTTTATTCAGGGTTGCATTTGTAAATATTTAATCAGCTCTTCAAAAAAAAAAGTTCATAACACTTATAAAGTTTAATCTGCATTATTAAAATTTTTCCATCACTTTCTGAAGTCTAGACAATCAACAAAACAATAAAACAAACCCTGATTTGAAGTGTTTGTCAATTTCCAAGATATAAATGTTCACATTGAAAATTTAATCTTCAGTTCTTGTGAGCCAGTTTGAGCTGGCTCCAACATATAGCTGACTTTTTTCTATTTCTGTTATTTTCTTGAACCTGTTGTTTTCTTCAGATGAGACTGTATATCACCAACTGATATCTTAGCCCCCTACCTCTATGCTGGAATGATCTTCATCTGTGACAACCCAGAAATATTTAGTTCCTTCCTTCCTTCTGTTTTGTATTTCTTGTTGCACATACAACCCACCTCTCTTCAGGGACTCCTATACAAGATAAGATTTATAATGGACAATGATAGTTGTTTCTTCTTTTGGAGTGAACTTCCTCCTCTTTAATGAGTAGTATTTTGTAATTCAATGTAGAATTCCTGCATATGTAAACTATCTACCCCCTTCTAATATTTTCTCTTATACTTGGAAGTCTTGAATCATGGCAACTAAATTAAAGGGTGAGTTAACTCTGAGGTTTATGTCTGAGGACATCTTTTGGATTCTCTTATAAGCATTTTATCCCATAATTCCAAACATTCTGAGAAATTATATTAATTTATTTCTTCAAATAAGTAATAATGGATTTTTTTTAAAACCCTTGTCTTCCATCTTGGAGTCAATACTGTGTGTAGGTTCCAAGGCATAAGAGTGGTAAGGGCTAGGCAATGGGGGTTATGTGACTTGCTCAGGGTCACACAGTTGGGAAATATCTGAGGCCAGATTTGAACCTAGGGCCTCCTGTCTCTAGGCCTGACTCTCAATCCACTGAGCAACCCAGCTGCCCCCTATTTGATTTTTAGAACTCAGTAATTCTTATACTGAGTCTTCTTATTCTGTCTTTTAGAACTTTGTAGAGACTTCTTTTTTGATTTTGCTGTCCTTTGCCTTCACTCTAACAACTTTTCTACTTTTTTTTATCTTCATTCTCTTTCTTCAGGGTGTTCCCTGCTCTAAGGTTTAAGTTTCTATTTTGTATAGACTTTCCTTTCATGATTTTTCTTGAGTTCTAATTTTGTGCCTTATCTCGTCCTTAAATTATTTATTATCCTTTTCAACCATTCTTGGAGCTTTTGTACCCATTTCATTCTCTTTTTTTCTAGTGGTAGTATTGCAATTTTTCCTTCTTCAACAACTTTCTTCCTGAATTCTTTTCCCTATAGCATTTCTTTATTGTTACTAAAAGTGTTTTCTTTCTTTCTCATTTCGGCTTTTTGGTGATTTCCTTGCACAAATTGCTTTCCTTTCCCTTCTCATTTTTGTTGTGATTCTTTGACTTTATTTAATACATTTCATACAGTTAGGAGAACTCATCTTAGATGCAATCTCTCACTGACTCACCTTGCTGAAAGTCTCTCAGCTGTAACTTCTCAAATAACTTTCTACAAAGCATCTCTCTTCATTATTTGTACTCTTGACATTCTGACCTTCTTGGGATCCATGATTTCATGCTTCTCTACATTACTAGCCATTTCCCACAAGTTACAGTATTCTTCACTTGATTACACTCTTATTTTTCTGAAAAGCTCTCATGAAGAGGACATTCACTCTCATCTAAAATAGGAACTGGTATTTTCACATGTCATCTTTGTCATCTTAAGTAAAAATTGTAGAATCAGAGAAGGTAGTGTGGAAAGGACCATTGGAAATCCATTAACTATTCAAGCCATTTCATTATATGGATGACAAAACAAATTCGGAGTGGTTAAGTGAATTTCCCAAAGTCTCACAGGTGGTAGGTAGCAGAGCTAAGACTTAAAATCATATCTCCCCATTCTGAATCAACTTCATACTCTGAGTGGCATGATGGTGTTGCCTTCCCATTTTAGCATATCATAATTTCTTTAATAATTTGGCCCCCAAAACCTAGATAGTTAAAAGGAGAGATGGTTCAAAGTTCTTCATAACCTGCCCCAAGAATGCTTTCCAAGATCAGTCATCACCCCCACTATGAATCTTAGTTTAGATAAAGCAGTTAATTCCCAACACCACTACTTTAATTTCATTCAAAACATTAAACCTGTCATTCAAATGTTACACTTGCATTTCCTTGAATCTTAAAGATTTTCATCCTGTCCTACTCCATCATTTCCCAGAAAAGGAAACTAAAACCAAGGTAAAATGATTTGCCCTTACTCACATAGTTATTTAAACAATGGAACCAGGATTATAACCCAACTTTAATTCCAAATACAGTGTCTTTCCACTACTTGAAATTTTCTCTTCCAAAATTCCCTTTTAAAATCCAAATATCAGAGAAGAATTCTATCTTGAATCTTCACAATCTTTAATTATTCCCTATTGGTATCAATTGACAAAAACCTGAGTTGAGATACTCAATGAAGGACAGGTGTCTGGAGGAAGCAAGGAAGCACTAGTAGGAGATGTGGGAGGGCATCAAATTCTGAAACTTCACATTTTTCCTGAGGACCTAGATGTCATTGCCTCTTTTGTGTGTGGGAGTAGGGAGGGAGGTAGATAGATTGGAAGGGATTTTCTTCAATAGACTGTTGCTATTAAATTGCACCTCATTCTCCTTCCTGGTACCTTTCCTTTCTCATTCTCTTTCCTTTTCCAGAAGCCCTATATCTGAAATTTTCCATGTCTGAAACCTTCTAAAGGAGAAAATTCCATCTGTAATATATGCAGTGAGATGGAGGCCTTACCATCTGCGAAACCACTTTGCCCTTCAATCCCCTAGGTACTGTTATATAACCTGCTCATATATACTAAGTACCCCTGGGTCTTATCATCCATGTCCCCCACCTGGTAACATTAGGACTTCTGGACTTGTTTGAAACAGAATTCCTTTATATGTGAACTCCTTGAGAATAGAAACTTTATCCTTTTTCTTATTTGTACCCTTCGTGATTAGCACAGAGGAAACACATAATAATAATCTTTTTTTTAAGTTCATTTATTCATTTATCTTCCACATGACCTCAATAATTAATGCCTCTCTACCTCTAATAACAAAGGTAAGAAATCGGTCCAATATACTGTCACCTAAATGTGGCCCTGCCCTCCCAATAAAAGACTCAACTCTCTTCATTTTTCATTCACTACTCTGATGCATGAAGAAATAATGAAAATAGTAATTCTACCCAACAACTGGGGGGAAATCTTAGTATTTTTCTCACAAGATCTTTCTCCTGACTTTGCCTGATGACCATAGTACTTGATGTTCTCTAGCAACATCTTCAATTGAATCTTTTCCTTGATCTTTGCTCCACTTTGGAGATGTCAACTACCACTTCTTATTAAAGTGGGTGCTTCCATCACCCCATTTTTAATGTTCATTTAAAAAATTTTTGAGTTGCAAAATTCTCTCCTTCCCTCTCTCCTCCTCCCTTCCCCAAAACAGTAAGCAATCAAAGATAAATTTTACATCTATAATCTTGTAAAACATTTTTCCATATTAGTGGAATTTCCAAATAAAGCAAAAAGAAGACAAAATAAAGTGAAATATAGTCTGCATTGAGTCTCTCTATTCTTTCTCTGAGGCAGTTGGCACATTTCATCATGAATCACTGAGATTGTCTTCGATCACTGTATTGCTGAGAATAACTAGGTCATTCACAGTTGTTCTTTAAGAAATATTCCTGGAGGCAGCTGGGTGGCTCAGTGGATTGAGAGTCAGGCCTAGAGATGGGAGGTCTTGGGTTGAAATTTGGCCTCAGACACTTCCCAGCTGTGTGACCATGGGCAAGTCACTTGACTCCCATTGCCTAGCCCTTACCACTCTTCTGCCTTGGAGCCAATATACAGTATTGACTCCAAGACAAAGGGTAAGGGGATTTATTTTTTTTAATTAAAAATTTTTTAATTTTTTTAAAAAGAAATATTCCTAACTCTGTACAACATTCTGGTTCTACTCACTTCACTTTGCATAATCAGTGCATGTAAGTCTTTTCAGGTTTTTCCAAAATCAGTCTGATCATCAATCATATACCACAACTTGTTCAGTCAATTCCCAATTGATGGATAGCTCCTTAATTTCCAATTCTTTGCTAACACAAAAAGAACAGCAATAGGAATCTACCTGCCAAAACAAATCCAGAAATTATATGACCACAATTATAAAACACTTTTCACACAAGTCAGATCTAAACAATTGGGAAAAATATTAAAGGCTCATGAGGGGAATTATATAATAAAAATGACAATTCTGCCTAAATTAATTTACTTACTCAGTTCCATATCAATCAAACTACCAAATAATTATTTTATAGAACTAGAAAAAAAACAATGACAAAATCCATCTGGAAGAAAAAAAGGTCAAGAATATCAAGTGAATTAATTTAAAAAAAATGTGAACGAAGGTAGCCTACAAGTACCAGTTCTCAAACTGTATTTAAAAAAAAGCAGTATTCATCAAAATAATGGCTAAGAAATAGAATGGTGAATCAATGGAATAGATGAGATCCATATTATATGGGGGTAAGTGACCTTAGCAATCTAGCATCTGACAAACCCAAAGACACCAGCTCTCAGGACAGGAACTTACTATTTGAAAAAACAGCTAGGAAAACTGGAAAACAGTATGGCAGAAACTAAGTATAGAACAATATCTCACACCCTATACCCATGTGGTGGTGAATCTATGACATGAGCCCTCTCTGTGGCACATGAGCCCTCACCCTTGCCCCAGCACAGAATTCACTAGAGTTCATTACTAGAAAGCAAGTAGGGCTGGGCTGCTCCCTTCCCCCTCTCCATGGAAGCCTAAGGGCATTTCTAAGTTCACTACCCCTCTCTGTCCAGCAATACAATGGGAGTGCTTCCTCCCTAACCAGTGGGGAGGAGGGCAGTTTTAGCACTTGGTCTTTAAAAGGTTCGCCATCACTGCCCTATACCAAGATAAGGTCAAAATGGGCATATGATCTAGATTTAAAGAATGATTCCATAAATAAATTAGGGCAACATAAAATAGTTTACCTTTCAGATCTATGGAGAAAAGAGAAAGGAAGGATTTATGACCAAACAAGAGACACAAAACATTATAAGATATAAAGTGAATAATTTTTATTATATTTAGTTAAAAATATTTTATACAAACAAAACCAACATAACCAAGATTAGAGGGGAGACTACAAACTAGGAAAGAAATTTTATAACAAATTTCTCTGATAAAGGTCTGATTTCTCAAATCTATAGAGAATTAAGACAAATTCATAAGAATGCTAGCAATTCCCCAATTGACAAATGGTTAAAGAATATGAACAAGCAGTTTTTGGATGAAATCAAAGCTATCAATAATCTTGAGAAAAAAGTTCTAAATCATTCTTGATTGGATAAATGCAAAATAAAATAACACTGAGGTACCACCTCACACCTATGAAATGGCCAATATGATAAAAAATGATAAATGTTTGAGGGAACATGGCAAAATTGGGATTTTAATGGATTCCTGGTGGAGTTGTGAACTTATTCAACCATTCTGGAGGACAATTTGGAATTATGACCAAAGAGCTATAAAATTGGTATGCCCTTTGATACTGTAATACCACTACCGGGTCTGTATCCCAATGAGATAAAAAGAGCAAGGAGTTACTTGTACAAAAATATTTGTAGCTGTTCTTTTTGGGATGGAAAAGAATTAGAAATTGGGGAATACTAGAAGTCCTTGCTCATTGCCCAAAATGCATTGTAACCTCACCTGGGCCAAGAGCGAGATGGGGTATTTAACCTGGTTGTAATGGTTTCTGTGCCTCTCTTTCCTACTTCCACTTCGGAGCAGACGGGTCTTTTCATCATGTAGGTGAGTTTGAATTGGGCCTCTCGGCCCACCTAGACACATGCTTTCTTAAGTTATATTTTCTTTATATTTTAATCTTCAGTAAACCTCTAAAAATATAAAATCTCTACCAGAGAGAAACTAATTTCTACCTGCCTCAGTTTCCCAAAATTTTAACTATTACACAAATGACCCAACAACAATATAACATAAGTGGAATTCCTCCAAGAAATAGTAAGAGTGTTACTGCCCTTCCATGTGGGGCAGAAGTTAGTGCCTCTTAGTCTCTATTGATTTTGTTGATATTAATTAATGCTTTTCAATTTTGTCTTCCCTCTAAATAGTAGCAAAGAAGAAGAAATGGATTTTTTAATACAGTACCTCTGTTACTGATTATACCTTCTATTGATAATGAATAATTGACTATATTGATTGTATTTAAGTATTGATTAAAAGACTTCCCAATTGATGGAAAAAAAAGAAAGAAATTGGGGAATAGCTGAACAAATTGTATCATATATTGGGGATAGGATACTATTGTGCTATAAGAATTAATAAGCAGGATGATTTCAGGAAAAGTTGGAAAGATTTTCATTAACTGATACAGAGTGAAACAAAAAGAACTGGGAGAACATTGTATACAGTAATAGCAATACTGTACAATGATCAACTGTGAAAGACTTAGCTACTATTAGTACTACAATGACCCAGTAAAATTCTGAAGACTTTATGACAAAGAATATTATCCACCTCCAGAGAAATAACTTTTGGGATCAGATGCAAATCAAAGCATACTAACTCCTACATTTGTTTACTTATGGTCTTATATTGGGGTTTTGGGTTTTTATGAGTATTCTCTTATGAAAATTACATATGAAAGTAAGTTTTTCATAACAACACATATATAATCCTCACCAAAGGACTTCCGGGTTAACATGGCTGCAATCTAGATGTGAATCACTTCCTATCCCTGGCACCGAACGAAATAGACTACCTCAAAAGAGCATAAAAATCACCTTTGGAAGAACGGAGGGACTCTCCAGTACCCCCACAGAAATGAAGGTACGTGGGGTTTGAACATTTCCACACTATAAGAAGGAGGAAAATCTTGCACAAAAATGTGAACTGAGTCACCCTTCCTCCCCCCACCAAACTAGAGTAAGTTATCAGAGCACTCACTGGGACAGCGAGTGAGTGAGGAACGTCTCTGTCTGGGGGAGCACACCAGGGTCCTTGGGATCTAAAGACTGCTAGGAAACGACCTCTCAGGGCGGTTTCACGGGAGAATCCTGCACTGAGCACATGGGCGGCCACGCTGAACACAGGAGAGGTTGCACTGAGCAAAGGGGCAGCCACGCTGAACACAGGGGCCTGAGCTCTAAGAAACCTCGGAGGCTGGGAGGAACTAGTCTGAGGCAACCTAAATTCACAGAAAACTCGCCCATATCACCCAGACCCCAGACCAAAAAGGAAAGGGGAATAAAACCACCAAAGGGATGGCTCACACGGCCCAAAATCAAGCCGCCAGGAAGAAAGGGAAAAAGGTGACTATTGAAAACTTTTATGGTGGGAGTACCCAAGGAAAAGAAGAGAAAGAGGATGAAATCCAAACAAAATCAAAACATGCCTCCCAAAATGGAAAATATTCAAAAGCTCTGGAAGAACTCAAATTGGAGCTTACCCAAAAGATGGAAACCTTCTGGAAAGAAAAATGGGAGAAAGAGATCAGCAGTCTAATAGAAAAGACTTCACAATTGGAGAAAGAGCTGGAAGCATCTAGTAGAAGGTCACACAAAGCTGAAAAGCAAAACCAGTCCCTAAGGACCAGAATTAAGTAACTGGAAGACAGTGAGCTTGCAAAACAGCAAGAATTAATAAAGCAAAGCCAAAAAATTAATGAATTAGAAGAAAACATAAAATATCTCACTGAAAAGGTCACAGACCAGGTAAACAGAGGAAGAAGGGACAACTTGAGAATTATTGGTCTGCCCGAAAAACCAGAGATAAACAAAAACCTCGATGATATTCTACAGGAGATTATAGAAGAAAATTGCCCACACGTTCTGGAGCAAGGGGGAAAAATAGAAATAGAAAGGGTTCATAGAACACCTTCTATACTAAATCCCCAAAAGACAACCCCAAGGAATGTAATCGCCAAATTCAAAAGCTTCCAAGAAAAGGAAAAAATCCTACAAGAAGCCAAGAAGAGGAGGTTCAGATATAGGGGGTCTCCCATAAGGATCCCACATGACTTAGTGGCTAACACACTAAGAGACCGCAAAGCATGGAACATGATATTTAGAAAGGCAAGAGAGCTGGGTCTCCAACCAAGAATCAACTACCCATCAAAACTGACTATATACTTCCAGGGGAAAGTATGGGCATTCAACAAAATAGAAGATTTCCAAGCATTTGCTAATAAAAGACCAGAACTTAGTGGAAAATTTGATATCCAATCACAGAAAGCAAGAAAAACATGAAAAGGAAAATATGAAAGAAAGGGAAAAGGAGATAAATCTTATCTTTTTCTTTAAGTCAAACTCTCTTCTATAAGGACTACATTTACACCAAATTATATATATATTAATATGTGGGGAAAATGTATTGTGTAACTCTCAAAAATTGTATGCATCATAAGAGTAGTTAGAAGAATCATGCATAGGGAAAGATTGGGGCACCAAGAAGATTTGATGAAAGGGGGGCAAAGAAAGAAAAAGGGAAGGGGGAAGCATTGACAATACTAAGATTTACTCCAAGAAATGGGGGGGGGGGACTAAATAGAATAATCTTTCCCATACAAAGATACACATGGGAAGGGGAGGGGAAGAATTCTCATATGAGAAGGAAGGGAAGAGAACGTGAAGTGGTATTACTTAAACCTTACTCTCAGTGAAATCAACTCTGAGAGGGAAGAACATCTAGATCCAGTGGGATCCTGAATTCTGTATTATCCAACAGGGTAAGAAAGAAAGGGAAATTAAGGAGGGGGAGGAGGCAGGGAGTATAAAAAGGGAAGGAAGGAGAGGGGGGAGGGGAAGGGAGCATAAAAAGGGAGGGGCTAGATAGGGAAGCATATCAAGGAAGGGGACTAGGGGGACTGACCTAAAGTAAATCACTGGTTCAAAAGGATATAGCTAAAGAAGAAAGGTCAGAACTAGGGCAAGATATCAAAATGCCAGGGAATCCACAAGT
This sequence comes from Monodelphis domestica, assembly GCF_027887165.1. NCBI lineage: Eukaryota > Metazoa > Chordata > Mammalia > Didelphimorphia > Didelphidae > Monodelphis > Monodelphis domestica. The sequence continues at coordinate 262,078,730 of NC_077231.1, forward strand.
GACAATCATAACTTTGAATGTGAATGGGATGAACTCACCCATAAAACGTAGACAAATAGCAGATTGGATTAGAACCCAAAACCCTACCATTTGTTGTCTTCAAGAAACACACATGAGGTGGGTTGATACTCACAAGGTTAGAATTATAGGATGGAGTAAGACCTTTTGGGCCTCAACTGATAGAAAGAAGGCAGGAGTTGCAATCATGATATCTGACAAAGCCAAAGCAAAAATAGACCAGATCAAAAGGGATAGGGAAGGTAAATATATTCTTTTAAAAGGGAGTATAGACAATGAGGAAATATCACTAATCAACATGTATGCACCAAATCGTACAGCATCCAAATTTCTAATGGAGAAACTAGGAGAATCGAAGGAGGAAATAGACAGGAAAACCATATTAGTGGGAGACTTGAACCAACCACTATCAAATTTAGATAAATCAAACCAAAAAAATGAATAAGATAGAGGTAAAAGAGGTGAATGAAATGTTAGAAAAATTAGAGTTAATAGACATATGGAGAAAAATAAATAGGGACACAAAGGAATACACCTTCTTTTCAGAACCACATGGTACATTCACAAAAATAGATCATACACTAGGTCACAGAAACATGGCACTCAAATGCAGAAAAGCAGAAATAAATGCAACCTTATCAGATCATAAAGCAATAAAAATATTGATCAGTAAGGGTACATGGAGAGCCAAATCAAAAATTAATTGGAATAAATAATATGATACTCCAAAATCGGATAGTTAGAGAAGAAATCATAGAAACAATAATTTCATTGAGGAAAATGACAATGATGAGACATCCTTTCAAACCTTATGGGATGCAGCCAAAGCAGTACTTAGAGGAAAATTCATATCCATGAGTGCATATATTAACAAATTAGGGAGGGCAGAGACCAAGGAATTGGAAATGCAAATCAAAAAACTTGAGAATGAACAAATTAAAAACCCCCAGAAGAAAACCATACTAGAGATCCTAAAAATTAAGGGAGAAATTAATAAAATCGAAAGTGATAGAACCATTAAACTAATAAACAAGACTAGAAGCTGGTACTTTGAAAAAACAGACAAAATAGACAAAGTATTGGTCAATCTAATTAAAAAAAGGAAAGAAGAAAGGCAAATTAACAGCATCAAGGAGAAAAAGGGGACCTCACCTCCAATGAAGAGGAAATTAAGGCAATCATTAAAAACTACTTTGCCCAACTATATGGCAATAAATATACCAACCTAGGTGGTATGGATGAATATTTACAAAAATATAAATTGCCTAGACTAACAGAAGAAGAAATAGATTTCTTAAATAATCCCATATCAGAAAAAGAAATCCTACAGGCCATCAAAGAACTTCCTAAGAAAAAATCCCCAGGACCTGATGGATTCATCAGTGAATTCTATCAAACATTCAAAGAACAGCTAACCCCAATACTATACAAACTATTTGACATAATAAGCAAAGAGGGAGTTCTACCAAATTCCTTTTATGACACAAACATAGTACTGATCCCAAAGCCAGGCAGGCCAAAAACAGAGAAAGAAAATTATAGACCAATCTCCCTAATGAATATAGATGCAATAATCTTAAATAGGATAATAGCAAAAAGACTCCAGCAAGTGATCAGAAGAGTCATTCACCATGATCAAGTAGGATTTATACCAGGGATACAGGGCTGGTTCAATATTTGGAAAATCATCCACATAATTGACCACATCAACAAGCAAACCAACAAAAATCACATGATTATTTCAATAGACACAGAAAAAGCCTTTGATAAAATACAACACCCATTCCTATTAAAAACACTAGAAAGCGGGGACAGCTGGGTAGCTCAGTGGATTGAGAGCTAGTCCTAGAGACGGGAGGTCCTAGGTTCAAATCTGGCCTCAAACACTTCCCTGCTATGTGACTCCTCATTCCCAGCAAGTCACTTGACCCCCATTGCCTAGCCCTTACCACTCTTCTGTCTTGGAGCCAATACACAGTATTGGCTCCAAGACAGAAGGTAAGGGTTTAAAAAAAAAAACACTAGAAAGCATAGGAGTAGAAGGGCCGTTCCTAAAATTAATAATAAACAGTATATATCAAAAAACATCAACTAATATCATCTGCAATGGGGATAAACTAGATGCATTCCCAATAAGATCAGGAGTGAAACAAGGATGCCCATTATCACCTCTATTATTTGATATTGTACTAGAAACACTAGCAGTAGCAATTAGAGAAGAAAAAGAAATTGAAGGCATTAAAATAGGCAAGGAGTAGACCAAGTTATCGATTTTTGTGGATGACATGATGGTCTACTTAAAGAATCCTAGAGACTCAGCCAAAAAGCTAATCGAAATAATCAACAACTTTAGCAAAGTTGCAGGATACAAAATAAACCCACATAAGTCATCAGCATTTCTATATTATTTCCAACACAGCTCAGTAGCAAGAACTAGAAAGAGAAATCCCATTCAATATCACCTTAGACAAAATAAAATACTTAGGAATCTATCTCCGGAGACAAACACAGGAACTATATGAACACAACTACAAAACACTCTCCACACAACTAAAACTGGACTTGAACAATTGGAAAAACATTAACTGCTCATGGGTAGGACAGGCTAACATAATAAAAATGACAATCCTACTCAAATTAATTTATTTATTTAGTGCCATACCCATTGAACTACCAAAAACACTTTTTTACTGAAGTAGGAAAAAGCCATAACAAAGTTCATTTGGAAGAGCAAAAGATCAAGGATATCCAGGGAAATCATGACAAAGAAAAATGCGAAGGAAAGAGACCTTGCAATCCCAGATCTCAAACTATACATAAAGCGTTGGTCATCAATACATTTTGGTACTGGCTAAGAGACAGAAAGGAGGATCAGTGGCATAGACTTGGAGTAAGTGACCTCAGCAAGACAGTCTATAATAAGCCCAAAGATCCCAGCTTTTGGGACCAAAATTCAGTATTTGATAAAAACTCCTGGGAAAATTGGAAGACAGTATGGGAGAGATTAGGTATGAATCAACACCTCACACCCTACACCAAGGTAAACTCAGAATGGGTGAATGACTTGAATATAAGGAAGGAAACTCTAAGCAAATTATGTGAACACAGAATAGTATACTTGTCAGATCTTTGGGAAAGGAAAGATTTTAAAACCAACCAAGAGCTAGAAAAAATCACAAAATGTAAAATCAATAATTTTGATTACATCAAATTAAAAAAATTCTATACAAAAAAAAACCCAATGCAATCAAAATTAGGAGGGAAGCAAAAAATTGGGTAACAATCTTCATAACAAAAACCTCTGACAAAGGTCTAATTACTCAAATTTATAAAGAGCTAAACCAATTGTCCAAAAAATCAAGCCATTCTCCAATTGATAAATGGGCAAGGGACATGAACAGGCAGTTCTCAGCCAAAGAAATCAAAACTATTAATAAGCACATGAAAAAGTGCTGTACATCTCTTATAATCAGAGAAATGCAAATCAAAACAACTCTGAGGTATCACCTCACACCTAGCAGATTGGCTAACATTACAGCAAAGGGTAGAAATGAATGCTGAAGGGAATGTGGAAAAGTTGGGACATTAGTGCATTGCTGGTGGAGTTATGAATTGATCCAACCTTTCTGGAGGGTAATTTGGAACTATGCCCAAAGGGCGATAAAAGACTGTCTGCCCTTTGATCCAGTCATAGCACTGCTGGGTTTATACCCCAAAGAGATAATAAGGAAAAAGACCTGTACAAGAATATTCATAGCTGCACTCTTCATGGTAGCCAAAAATTGGGAAATGAGGGGATGTCCTTCAATTGGGGAATGGCTGAACAAATTGTGGTATATGTTGGTGATGGAATACTATTGTGCTAAAAGGAATAATAAAGTGGAGGAATTCCATGGAGACTGGAACAACCTCCAAGAAGTGATGCAGAGTGAGAGGAGCAGAACCAGGAAATCATTATACACAGAGACTGATACACTGTGGTACAGTTGAAGGTAATGGATTTCTCCATTAGGGTCAATGCAATGTCCCTGAACAATCTGCAGGGATCTAAAAAACACTATCCAAAAGCAGAGGATAAACTATGGGAGTAAAAACACCGAGGAAAAGCAACTGCTTGACTACAGGGGTGGAGGGGATATGACTGAAGAGAGATTCTAAATGAACACTCTAATGCAAATATCAATAACACAGAAATGGTTTCGAATCAAGAACACATGTGATACCCAGTGGAATCATGCATCGGCTATGGGAGAGGTGGGGGGGGGGGGGAGGAAAAGAAAATGATCTTTGTTTCCAATGAATGTTTGAAAATGACCAAATAAAATAATGTTTAAAAAAATAATCCTTACCAAATTTCTTTCCATATCTAAGAGAGGAGAAGGAAAGGAGGGAGGAAGATAATTTGGACCTTATAATTTTAAAAAAATGTATTGTTATTACATGTAATTGGGAAGATCAAATATCTTTGACTAAAAAGAGCAGCAATAAATATTTTTGTTCAAATAGGTTCTTTTCCCTTTCACTGTCCCTTTTTGGAGAGGAGTAAATGTTATCCAAATATCCTTCTCTTAAAATGTTTTACATGATTGAATATGTAAAATCTATATCAGATTGCTTATCATCTCAGTGGGACAGTTGGAAGATGAGAGAATTTGAGACTCAAAATTCTTTTTAAATATTGGGAACTTGGGGCAGCTGTGTGGTTCAGTGGATTGAGAGCAATGCCCAGAGACAGGAGGTCTATAGGTTCAAATCTGGCATTAGACACTTCCTAACTGTGTGACCCTGAACAACTAATTTAACCACCATTGCCTAGTCCTTACCAGTCTTCTGCCTTGGAACCGATACCCAGTGTTGATTCTAAAATGGAAAGTAAGGGTTTTAAACAAAATAAATAAATAGACGAATAAATGAGTGAATAAATGAATGAACAGATAATTTTTTAAGAAATGGGAAAGGTTCTATTTGTACAAAAAATATTTACAGCTGTACTTTTGTGGGTGTAAAATATTGGAAAACAAGGGGATGTCCCTCAAATGGGGAATGGCTGAACAAACTGGAATATGATGGTAATGGAATACTATTGTGCTTTATAAGGACTGATGAACTGCAAGATTTTTATATGAACTGAAAGACCTCCATGAACTGATGCAGTGAAATAAGCAGAACCACAAGAACATTATTCACAGTAACTGAAACACTGTGGGATGATCCAATGTAATTGACTCTGCTACTAAAAGCAATGGAATGATCCAGGACAACTCTGAAAGACTTATGAGAAAGAATGCTATCCACATCTGGAGAAAGAACTGTCAGAGTAAAAATCCAGAAAAAAACATGTGATTTATCACTTCTTTATATGGGTATATGACTTGGGGTTCTGTTTTTAAAAGATTACTCTATAAAAATTAATAATGTGGAAATAGGATTTGAGTGATAATATATGTATAACGCAGTGAAATTTCTTGTCAACTCTGGGATGAGGGATGGAAACAGCAAGAATCATGTAACAATGGGGGAAAATGAAAATAAATAGAAAATTAAAATTAAGATAAAATTAAAATAAAATATTGGGAACTGTTTTTTATATATTGAGGGAGGGGTTAAAATAAAAAAAGAAGAAAAAACAAATATCCTTACCTCAGGGTTACTGCTTCTCCCTTAATAGTCCCAGTCCTGGAATGCATCTAGTTGAACTGTATGTTTTTCTCATAAATATATCAAATAGAAGGACCTATTATTTTACAGTGTTAAAAAGATTGTCCAGTTTATCTAAAAAGCCTCCCTCTTGAGTCTTAGAAATGAACTATAATACCAGCCATGCTACTCAAAATGACTCATTGCCATATTTGATACATATGTCACAGCTACCTATAATATATGTATATGTACACAGATGTATATATAAACACACACATATATGTGTGGGTACATATATGTATCAATGCATTATCAAGTGACTTTATTTAGGAGCTGATAATCTTTGAACAAAAAAATCAATTTCATTTAGTAATACTTTTCTGTTTTGAGTAAATAGCTTTATTATCTTAAAGGCTCTGTATGTGTCAATTTAAAGGCAGTTGAATACCTCATCTTGTGCCTGATTTTCTGTCTATTTATAGCAAAAAATCACAAGCTGGGCACGTGCAGCTTTTGCTAACTAGAATGAGAGCCGGAATTATGTGTGGCTCCTTGGTGTGCCGGAGCATGACATAAGATTCAGAAAAGAACAGAATCAAAAGTGAGTAGTAATCATCACCTAAAGGGAGCCAAACCATATGCCCATCCTAACTGGTCATTAGTGGTTTTGACGTGTTGTTGAGTCTAATGCATGTTATATAGACTTGGATCCCTGCGTGGCTAAGATGCATTTATGTTACCTCTGTGGGTAACAAACTGCAAACGCATGGCAGATTTAAATATGTAGTCCAAGAAAATTGGAAATTGTCTCAATCAGGATTTCTGCTGGGCTTCACACATTTCAGAAGAGCACCCCAGAAAGGTTACATAACTATCTTTACAGACAAACCCTGTCATTCAGGGCTGTTTTCGAAGCATGTCAGCAGCTGAGTGTTTACTAAATCAAGCACTAAAAACGAGATTTACACTGGTTGTTCTGAACTGAAAGCCAGCTGCAGCTGCCATTAGAGCAATTCAATTTCTTCTTTATAAAGCACAAGTAAGGCTCAATTTACTTCAAGTTTTATATCCTTTTTATGCATCCCATATGCTGGGGGGGAATTAAGTTTATGAGATTAAAAATGAGTTTGATGCTAAATGTTTACAAAGTTTTCAGCTGGTCAAATGCAAAAGACCTAGAACTTAAAATATCTGACTTCTGTCCTTCAATTTGGGGGGTTGTTTGCATTCTTCCCAAAGAAAGGCCTTGTGTTTGCAAAAGGAAATTATCCTGATCTGACATCTCTCTCCTCTCATCTACTGCTAGCTGACTGCTCCTCATCACATAATATCATGAGTATTGAGTGGAAAAGATAAATAAGATTTCCTGATGCTAAGATATTTCCAGAAGGTTCTTTCATTGACTCGATTTCTCACTAAAACTGTAGCTTTCCTTTCTCCACTATGCCTGATTCTTTCACTTGGTGGTATTTTTTTTTCAATTCTGTAAATGGATCTGAATCATAATATAGTTCCTAAATTAGATGTATTTCCTTTAGTGAGGGAAATATCTAGATAGCTGAGTGATGAATTTCTTAAAATTTGTATTTAGATAGCAAATAATTTGGGTTAAAGTGAACTTAAATTAAAGTGATCAGATGTTTATATACAACTCTGAAGTTAACACTTTGTTCAAAAGGAGAGTCAGAAGGTGCTAAACATGGCAAGACCCAAACTACAAAATAAAAGAAAATTACATAATAATAAATGAGTAGTTATTGATTTGGTTGCTGTTTCAATATCGCCTTCAGATCAACTACCTACAGTAAAGATTTGGAAAAGAAAGGGAGGAAAGTAAAATACTACTGGCAATTATACTACATTAAAGCTGATGTTAAAAAATAGGAAATGGATAAAAACAAAAGTTTTGATCAGAAATATTCTCATTCTGATTAGAGAAATTTAAATGATTAGAACAATTGTCACAATGAGGAGGCTAAAGAAACTTGCCACATACAACAAACACTTCATCTCTTTGTCAAGTGGAGAAATATGGCAACCAAGAGCAAATAGTAGTTTAAAGCATGTTCTCATTTGCAAAAAAACATGATGAAGAATTATGTAAAGTTACTAACATTATAACCTCACAAAACAACAACAAAAAAAGGAAAACAAACCTGAAAAGGGTTCAAAACCCAATTAAAACAAGGACATTTATAGATTAAATTGGAAGATGGTCAATGAGTGGCTATGAATAAGAACTTATCTGCCTGTGTTTCTACAATGACTTCTTATCATTAATGAGTGAAATCATCATAGTATCACTCTCACTTTAGACCACTGTGAAAAAGTAGAGATAGTATTAAAGATAAATTCAAGGGAAGTCCTCGGACCTGAAATCCATGTTAAAAGTGAAACAATTTTAAAGGTTTTCAGGGATTGGTTTTCAGGATCTCTGAAAAAATAATTTAAGCATTTGGAAGGAATTTAATTAATACTCCTTTGGAGAAAAAGGCAACCAAGAAAGTATCAGCAACTACCAACCAGTATTTTACTTTCTTGTTCCTTTAAAATCTTTATGAAAATAGTCTGTACGTACATCAAGTTAGCAGTGATAAAATTGGGAATAAAACAGACAGGCTTGCACAGGTGATTTTCTCTAACAAAACATCTCTTTCCAGCCACATTCTTGGCTTAAAGAATGTAAGTTCCCACCATGTTTATTATTAGTTGATTGCAAAAGAGCATTTGACTTAATGAAGGAAAGGATGGCCTAAAAAATTCGATAATATAGATGCAACCACAAGATAGTTTTGCTCAGTGATTAACTAACCATTAGTATCAGAAGAGGTATCAAATGAAGAAGTGTGCTCACTGGAGTACAGAAATTAGGTGGGACATGTTTATTATTAGTCGTTTATGGAAAAGCATTTGACTTGAGGGGAGAAGGAATGGTCTATCAAGATCATAAAAGATTCTATGTTAAATGCAACCACTGAGCTTTGCTCAGTGATTTACTGACCATGGTTATGAAATGAGACATTAAACAAAGACACATGCTTACTGAAGTATAGAAATTAGGTGATAGAGTGAGGGATTAACAAATGAACAGTCAAAAATATCAATGTTGTTCCTTCATTTTTCAGTCTCCATTTGTGGTTTTCTTGGCAAGGATACTGGAATGGTTTGCCATCTCCTTCTCCAGCTCATTTTACAGATGAGGGAACTGAGGCAAGCATGGTTAAGTGACTTGCCCAGGATCACATAGTAAGTATTTGCAGCCAGGTTTGAAGAGAAGTCTTCCTGTCTTCAAGTCTGGTACTCTATTGACTATGCCACCTAGCTGTCCCTGGCTATCAATAGCCCAAAGCTATCAATAGTCACACACAAAAGTACTCTAAATCACTATTGATTAGAGAAATGCAAATTAAAACAACTCCTGAAATACCACTTCACAGCTATCAGATTGATTAACAAAATAGAAAAGGAAGAGAACAAATGCTAGATGTGGAAAATTTGAGACACTAATATACTGTTAGTAGAATCATGGACTAGTCGAACCATTCTAGAGATTGATTTGGAACTATGCCCAAAGAGCTATAAAACTATGCACATCCTTTAGTACAACAATACCATGTCTAAATCCATATCCCAAAGAGACCAAAGAAAAGGGAAACGGACCTATTTGTACAAAAATATTTGTAGTAGCTCTTTTTGAGGTGGCAAAGAACTGGAAATTAAGGGGAAATCCATCATTTGGGAAATGGCTGAACAATTTACAGTATATTATTCTGATTGAATACAGTTTCACTATAAGAAATGATGAGCAGGATGATTTCAGAAAAACCTAAGAAGACTTAAATGAACTGATGTAAAGTAAAGTGAACAGAAGCAGGAGATCCCAGTGCACACAATAAGAGCAATATTGTAATATCACCAATTGTAAAAGAGTTAGGTATTCTCATCAAGACAATGATCCAAGACTGTTCCAAAGGACCCATGATGAAAATGCTCTCCACCTCCAGAGAAAGGACTGATGAACTCTGAATTGCAAATTCAAGCAGTTTTTTTTTTACTTTCCTTGTTTTTCTTCATTTTTGCTGTTTTGTTTTGTAACATCACTAATTCAGAAATAGGTTTTGTATGACTTCACACATATAATTAATATAAAACTGCTTGCTCAAAGGTGGGGGAAGGGCTGTAGGAAGAGAGAATTTGGGACTCAAGATATTTTTAAAGGAATGTTTTAAAAGTTTACATGTAAATAAATGGTAAATATTTAATGAATAAATAAAAATGTATTTAAAAAAAAACAAATGGATAGCCATTTCTTAACAGACAGAGGAGTTAACAAAATGTACAAATGCTTCATCAGTTTCCACAAAATGTTAAAAAAATAACTAAAAGAAGATCTCCAGAATATTGAGCATATAGTAGAGGGCTTATAGAAAGGTAGGAAGAAGAAACTGATGAGATGAGAAAGCATAGATAATCATCTTCTCTGGTGGAATGAATAACCATATAAATAAGATAATAAATCTATTTAAGTGTTCAAGATTTATAATCTCACTGATATGGGTACTTCCTCTGATGCCACAGATTTTAACCCATCCCTACCTTTTCAAACAATGTACCTCTTGTCCATATCCTTCCATAAATGTTTCATTAAAAGTATTTCTTCTTTCCCAAAGTCCATCTAAATCACCTCACCTCTTACTCATTTCAGGGGTCAGTTCTTAGTTCATCTGTCCAAAATATATGCATTTATGGTTCATCTCTACATATTGTCCATTCAATTTGTTGTTTGGTCATTTCAGTTGTGTCTGACTTTTTATGATCCCATTTAGATTGTCTTACCAAAGATTTTAAACATATTTGCCATTTCCTCTTCCAGCTCATTTTACAAGTAAGGGGACTGAAGTAAATAAGGATCAAATGACTTGCCAAGGGTCACAAAGCCAGTTTCTGAGGCCAGATTTGAAATCAGGAAGACGCATCTTTGGAGGCCTAGCATTCTAACTATTGCACCATCTGGCTATCTCATTCATCCACATACATATCTAGTCTTTCAAAGGGTTCCATGACAAAAAAATATTAAGAACTCCTGCCTAAACAATAAGAATTTTTAATGTAAGCAGAGTAGATGGAAAGGAAGAAAAGAATTAGAAATCACAATTATCTTTTCTTTCACATATGATGGATATGTGATTTCACTCGTGTGAAAGTATCTCCACAGATATATTACCCCCTGTCTATCTTAGTAGATGGTCTTCATGAGTAGCTGGAACCAACAACATTAACATCTGGCACCCAACCATTTGGAGAAGCATTAGACACTGTTATAAACCAAGCAAAATTAAAAATAATAATAAAACATCATTATGCATGATAAATTGGGATGTGAAAGAAAAAATCCAAGTCAAAGGCAGATTAAGAGAAAAGGAACACTAGACAGACATCTAGATCCATTCAGACAAACTCAAACTGGTTCTGAGATGATAGACCTACAAAGATATAGAGCCATGCTTCTCATTTTGTCAGACTTTGCTAGAACTTGCACTTCACTGGCACCATGTTTGAGAATTCAGGGTCTGCTCAGCACCTCAGTAGATAAAGTATTGGAGCATGACTTTAGGGGAATAACACTTGTACACATAATTCATATTCATTTGGTGCTTTTTTAATGTTTGCAAGTCACAGACCCTTGCCTGAAAGTTACTGAACAGCAAGCAAAAGCCTTTATTGAAAACAGACATGCACTTTTTCAGGGGTACCCAAAATATTCATTATTTAGAATTTCATTAGTCAGATTCCTCCTTTTTTAAATCAAACTTGGACTTCCATCCAGAAGTTCTTCTAGATGACTTTTAGGCTCCTGGAGAAATACAATGCTTTCATCATCAAAATTTCAGAAGATAGTTGAGGAGAAGGAAGATTGGGGCAGTTAGAGGCAGGGATAGGACAATTCAAATGACTGACAATGCATCCATTTCCTTTATCACAGAAGCAACTGGTGGCATAGTGAATAGAGTGCTGGGCCTGAAGTCAAGAAAACCTGAGTTCAAATCTGTATAAAGATACTTACTGTTCAAATCACTTAACTCCTATTTACCTCAGTTTCCTCAGTTGTAAAATGGGGAAAACAATGGCACCTATGACATAGAGATTGTTGTGAGGATCAAATGAGATAATATTTGTAAGATACTTAGTAAAGTGCCTGGATCCTAGTAAGCAAAATAGAAATGCTTATTCCATGCCTCCCTTGTTTTCTTTCCATATCTTCTTAGACATAAGAGGATTGATTCTGAATCATTCCAAGTAGCAGGGAAGGAGATTTTGAACATTTAGATGCATTCATAGCAGCACTATTCTCTATTCTATATAGCACGGAAACGGAAGCAAAGTAGGCTCCCATTGAAAAGAAAATGGTGGAACAAATTGTAATTCATGAATGTCATGGACTATCACTACACTGTGAGATAAAATAAATTTAAAAACCTCAGAGAAGTAACGGAGAACTTATTTGAACTAATGTTTCACTCCCATATTCATTTTGTGGCATTTTTAAAATATCAATTGGAGGGGATTCTGATGGTGGCCTTGAGCTGCTCTGCCTTACTCCACCATCTACATGAACTAACATTGAACTGAATAAATTATACCAAGAAAAAAATATCTCTACTTAAGGTACTTAAGTTCTAGGTCTCATAATTGATAAGAGAGCTGGATTTAGAGTCATAAAGACAGGAATTCAAATTCTATTTCAGGTAGTTACTAGCTATGTGACCCTTGACAAGTCACTTAATTTTTTTATCTCCAGTTTATTCATCTGTAAAATGGTGATAGTGAAAACACTTGCCTCCTAGTGTTATTATAATAAAAATTAAATGAGAGAACATGTGTAGAGTACTTTGTAAACCTTAAAGTACTATAGAAAAGCTACCTAATGTTATTATAACAATATAAATGAAAAGAACAGCAAGGAAAAAGAAAGAAACAGAATATCAAAAATTTAATGAGCATGTATGGTCCTGGAAATGAGTTGAGAAAATACACTTTTTTTTTTTCCTACAGAGATAGGGGGCTGTGGATTTCCTAGAATATTACATATACCATCAGACACCATTTATATGTTGATTGATTTTGCTGTGGAAAGGAAAACTGTCAATCAAACTTTTGCATTTCTGCCCACTGAGATGGAACAGACATTGGTTGGAGTGTGATGGGACTGGGAATGACTGGATTGAGAGAAGAGGATTGTGGGAGAAACTGCTATCTGAAGGGTCTTTGCCCTCTGAACTCTGTCGAGTGTAGAGCAAAGACCTGGAGCTCTCTATCCCAACCTGTGGAAAAGCCTTCCCTCCATTTTCCCTTACCCAGAAGAAACAGAAAGTTCCTGTATGTTTGAGAGCATCCATTAGAGGAAGAACAAATAACAAAAGCTTCCAAGAAGGAGCTGATCTCTTAACTTCAGGGGGTCACCCTGAAAATCCTTTCTAAACCTTGATCTTCCCAAGAAGGACACTTGTTAAGGTAGGATAGAGACATTGATTAGCTAAGAAGAAGATAGATAAGTTGAAGCTGAGCCATCTTGGCTCTGCTGAAGAAAAACAGGAACCCCAGAAGGGTCTCTTCTTCCCTCAAACCTTTCTCCTTTCTTGATTTACTAAAATTATTAAACTACTTGAGAAATAGAAAAATGCAGTCAGATTCATTGAAGGGAGAACAAAAAACCAGAGGCTGGTGGCTAAACTAGCTGGTAAACTAGGCAAAGCAATGAGAGCCAACAGTAACAGTCTATTTGCCAGACAAGGGGAACTCCTGGGGTTCAACTACTAGTCAAGCCTTGCTAGGTAATCTCCACTAGTCCTCCAAAATTCTCTCAAGGACACTGGTCCTGTCATCCTTAACCTAACCTTACCCAGGGTACCTCTCTTGTGGGTTGAGTGTGAGGGAATTTTAAAGACAGCCTCTCAGCCACATAGGATATTCCTCCATTTTACCTCTCCAGCTCTCCAGAGTCTCTTTGTCCTTTCACCTTCTCCATTCCCTGTTACCAACCCTTCTTTATCCCCAGTACTTCTTCAATGACTTTCATTTATTACATTGCTCGGCTGCTTTTATTTGCTTTCTTTTAAAATCTTTTTAACAAGGGATGACTCAGTAGGTAAGGGATGGGTAGGAGGAAGGAACATATTCAGAAATGAATGTCATAATTTCAAGTGTGGTAAAATTGAAAGAAAAATATGAAGATGCATTATGAATTGAGTCAAGAAAGAAATAATCCGAATCAAAGGAATATATAAATAAAAAGAAAAGCAAGGAAGATAGGAGGGCTTGACTCATTTTGTTTGGTTCAACATTTATTTATTTAGCATATTTAGTGCCCTTGTTGGAGGTAATAGGCCAAGCATCAGAGAGAATATGGAAGAAAGAAAAGATATAAATCTTCCTCTTGAGAACCTCAAAATCTTATTGAAGAGTAAAAATATATCAATAAAAGAATGATTAAGGGTAAGGGGTATTACTGTCAATGCTAACATCTCAAAGGAGGAAGGGAGTAGCCAAAGTGAGGCATAACTTTCGAGTTAGTACTAAGGTAATGGGTAGGATTTTGAAAGTCACAGGAGATCAGCAAGGATGCAATCCAGAAGACAATAAACAGCAGAAACAAAGCTATCTGAAATAGTTTGGGGGACAAAAAGAAGAACAGTTAACAAAGGAGTTCTGGAGTCAGAAAAGAACTTGGAGATAATGTAGCTCCACCCTATTATTTCATAAATGAGGAAATTGGGGCCAAAAAGGAGGAGGAGTCTAGCCAGGCTAGAGAAGATGGTCCATTTGGAGGAACTTAGAGGGGATAAAGGAAGATTACAGAGGAAACTAAATGTCACACTGAATACTTTGAACTTTGTCAATGGAAAGGGATTTTGAAGAGGGCAGAAAGAAGTAACAGTGAAGCTGTATTTTAGGACAACGAAAATTCATCACTATTGAAATCTCAAGATCTCTCTTTGAAAAGTATACCTATATAGTACTGAAATAAACCACAAGCACTGTAGAGCTGAATAAAGAATGAATTGGGGGAAAGAAATTATAGGCAGGAAGATCAATTAGGAAGGAAGTGATTCAGTCATAATTTTTCATGTATAAAATTATTATTCAAAGCTTCCTTGTTAAACATACCCATGAGTACTTAAGGCAGTAGCTCTAGGATAGAATATTTTGTAGGCCAGATACTCGATCATTTCTGGGGGTGGGGAAGTTCACGCTTGTGATTTCATTTGGGTTAGGAAATTCCTTCTACCAATGTAGATGAAGAACTAAAATGTATAGATTCAGAGAATTATATATGGCACATAGAGTTCAAGAAAGGTCACATAGCCTGCCTGTAGGTGAAATAAATAGGATTTAAACCCAGTTCTTCATGACAGTATAGTAGATAAAGTAAAGGGATGAGTCAAAAAAGTGGCAACCTATACTTTCTGACTTCCCACATGATTCACTTTGCAGGATTTCTGCTGTCCTACTCCCCAAATCCTTCTTTTATCCTCCTCCTTCTATCTGCCATCCCCTCCCCAGTACCCTGTTTTTTCCAGCCCAACCTGAATTCTCTACAGTTAGCTGTTCTCCACTGGATATATAGCCTCTTTATCCTAAAGCAGGAGTCCTTAATCTGTGCTCCATGAACTTATTTTTTAAAAATGTCACTCCGTGGTATAATTACTATCATACTGCTCTCCTTTTCAAGGATTGGGAAAGGGAGGGAAAGAATTTGGAACTCAAATTTTTTTAAAATGACTGCTAAAATTTTTCATGAAATTTGGAAATATTTAACAAAATAAATAAAATATGTTGTAATTTTAACATGTCACAACTTAAGGTTGTGAATCTGGGTGACTAAGAAGATAGTTAGTGATGCCATTAATAGAATGAGGGAAATAAGGAAAGTGCTAATTTGGGATGAAACAGTTATTTCCCAATGTCTTTACTATGCTTTTCACATTCAAGTTTCAAGAAATAAGATTTTATTGTGATGAATGTTGAAGGATTAGGAAGTAGTCATTGGTTATCCTCAAGAGATTAATTTTAATAAAGAAAGGGTTGAAACTAGAAATTTAGGGGAAGCCTGCGATTGTTGGAAATGGAAATAACAGGAGCAAACTCGTGATTCATAAAGGTTGATAGTAAGTGGAAGAAGGTAAATAGAATAAGCATATCCAGGTTAATCAAGGATTTTTCAAGATTCAGGTGGCATGAGTAAGTATATATCATGGCAGAAGAGAAGAAAGTAGTAGAGAGGAAGAAACTGAAGATTCCAGAGAAAAAGAAGATATGTGAAGATGCCTCAGTCCTCAAATTGGGAAAGGATGGAATTTAAGGGAATAGGACCATTGAAAAGATTTTTTTTAACCCTTACTTTCCACCTTAATACTATATATTGATTCTAAGGCAGAAGAGTGGTAAGGGATAAGAAATTGGAGTTAAGTGACTTGCCTAGGGTCACATAGCTATAAAGTGTAAGAGGCCAGATTTGAACCTAGGACCTCCCATCTCTAGACCGACTTTCTATCCACTGCCCCCAAAAAGATGGTTTTAGAGAGAAATCATATTGCAAAAATCATAGCCAGTATCCTTTAGGGACAGGGATTTAATCACAAAAGTTTGTGGTTTATTTCAATACTAAAATGGTATGCTTCTCATTTAGAACAAAGCTTGCTCTTGAGATTTCAATAATTATGGTCCAGCTGCAAATTGTGAGCTAGTCTGAAAACAAAAAAATCCATGGCAACCTATACTTTCTTGCTTCCCACATATTCACTTTGTAGGATCTCTGTCCCACTTCTCCTCCAAATCCTATTCTTGTCCTCCTTCCTGCTTGCCATCCCCTCCCCAATACCATGTTTCTTTCAGCCCAACATGAATTGTCTACACTTAGCTATTCCTCTTTACCTTAGAGCAGATATTCTTTTTTTTTTTAAACCTTTTTTTAAACCCTTACCTTCTCCATCTTGGAATCAATACTATGTATTGGTTCCAAGGCAGAAGAGTGGTAAGAGCTAAGCAATGGGGGTTAAGTAACTTGCCCAGGGTCACACAGCTGGGAAGTGTCTGAGACCAGATTTGAACCTAGGACCTCCTGTCTCTAGGCCTGGCTCTCAATCCACGGAGCTACCCAGCTGCCCCCTTAGAGCAGAGATTCTTAACCTAAAATATTTTGTAAAAAATATTAAGATGACTATATCTTAATATAATTGAATTCCTTTGTAATCCCGGGTCTTTTATTTATACATTTAAAAATATTATTGAGAAGGGGTCTAGAAACCTCACCGGATTGCCAATGGGGTTTATATCTTCCTAAAAGAGTTAAAATCCCCTGGTCTAGAGGATGACTAATCTTGAAAACTGAAAAACGAACAAGTGACTTAATTCAAAGGGAGAAAACTCATGATCTAGGAGAATTTGAATGACTGTCATTACCAAATTATTGCTAGCTCAGCAAAACTGGATAAAACAAGAGAAAACGGACCAATAACCACAGATCCAAAGAGCAGTGGCCTTGCCAAATCCTTTTTGTTTAAGGAATGTGAGGCCTGAAAATCCAAAACTTACATTCCTGCCAAGAGTGGGGGCAGCAAGAAGTTGGGACTGGAAGCCACCATTCTGCTCTCCTCAGAGAAAGGGAGAACTTGGCTAAAAGAACATCTCTATACTCCCTTTAAATGCCATTTGTCTAGCAGATATGATCCAGTTACTTTGTCATTTGGGAGGAAAGAGAGACCCCAAACTCTATATCCAAAGCTTGGCTCATTCCCTGTGTAATATCATTTCCACAATGAACACATGTAACAAATAGCAAAAAATAAAATAAATAAATATATATATATATGCATATATATATATATATATATATATCCATATCAGTAGCAAAACAGAAATGAGAAAAGATATACATAGGAGAATACATACCAGACAATCCAGAATGAAAGGGTTCCCTTGGGAACAAGTTAACTCAGCTTAACTAAGAGAGAGGGTCCTGGATCTCACCCAAGGGAAACTCCATGGAATCTCTAGCATGGTAATCTGGGAAACAGGGACATTATGATGCCCACTCCCATCATGGGGAACTCTTCTCAGAGTCTTTTCTCTAAGCAAGTTGAAGTGGGACTAGCCTTGTCCATCTTCTCTCTTGAAACTGGAACACAACTTGAAGTTCATTCAAAAAAGACTCTAGCTCAGACTCCTGAAGCCACTTGAAGAATTCTCAAGGGGAGACTGACTAAGAAAAGAAATTCTGGCCTCTCACTAATTCTGCCTTGCCCCTCCTGTAGGACAAGATGAATATTAATCTTCGTCAATAAGGAGATTCTCATACCAATATGCTTTGGTAAAGGCATCAGTGAGGAGACCTTGATTCGGCAAGGACAGAGATGTCTCAAGATGTTGACCAGTTTTATTTGTTTGTCTGCTTTTACAGAGAGGCAATCTTACATTTTTAGAGAGGGAAAGCCTACCAACAGGACCACCAAGACCAAAAAAGGTACTATTCTCTCTCCCCCGGTAACCCACTCTGAAAAGATCAACTTGTCCACAGGGTCAATATATTACTGATTATATTGGTATAAAGCCAGCAATTTTCTGTCCCAAAGTGTACCTGGAAGGTACAAATGGTTTTAAGAACTCTTACTGGCGATGAAAATACATATGGTGCTTGCAAAGAGAACCTTAACTAGCACAGGACAAGTAGAGTTTTACCCCAGAGTGCTGATTGGTTATCTACCAACCTCCTTAGAAAAGGATACATGTGTGCTTCTTCCCTATGACTACCAGTGTCCCCATAATTCACCCCATGGTATTTGGGAAATACAAAACCCAACCACAATGTTCCTGTCCCCAGTTCTTTGGGGATTATGTCCATCCCTCCTACAGTGACTTTGCACTATATGAGTCTATCCTATGTACTGTTCTGTCACCCTCAATCCCTACTTTGCCAAGGGAATTTGCCTCACCCATAGTTTTGGTTAGCTATAGCTTTGATTAATAGAATCATTATGCTAGGAAGGTAAAATTCTCATTCTTATTTCTCAGGTAGTCACAACATATTTCAGTATTCTCCAAGTTTATTTCCTTTTAATTCTCATATTAAAGTCTTCAACAAGTTTAGTTTTCAAATTATGAGTTTTCATGAAAAACTATGATTTCTTTTGATCAGTAATGACTCAAATGGAAATCCAGAAGAGAAAAATCCACCTTTGTGAAGTAGATTTTCAGCTTAGTTTATATGATATGCTTAGTACTTTAAACAGTCCATTTTCTAACTACTGATGCTCCCTTGCTTCCTTTAAGGTCAAACTAAAATTCCATCTTGTACAAGAAGCCTTCTGCAATCCCGTATATTTCCAATGCAGTTCCTCTATTATTTCCTATATATCTTGCATGTAGTTTACATTAAATATATTTATTTGTATGCCATCTCTTTAAGTAAACTGTAAACTCTTTGAGGAAAGGGGCCATCTTTTGCCTCTTTTTATATGCCCAGGAATTAGTATGGGCATATCACAGGCACTTAAATGTTTATTGATTGATTGATTTAACAGACATGAGTATTCTCTCCACCATTGCAGACTGCAATCCCTCCATGCCTTAAGAGAAAACTTCTTGAATTGTTGTAACCAAAAATGAATCAAGTTGGGGCAGTTAGGTGAATTCTTCCTTGATGTGCAGCCCTGGGCAAGTCACTTAACCCTAGCTGTCTAGCCCTTACCTACTCTTCTGCCTTGGAACCAATACTTAGTATTGATTCCAAGACAGAGAATAAAAGTTTAAAAATGAATCAAGTGGCATCAGAAAAAAATAAGCCTTTTGAATTCTGCTCAGATAGTTATATTCATATCAACAGGAAGGGTCCCCATCCAGGAGAGAGTTGGCCTACAGCTTCCTCCTACCTCTGCTTAATAAAAGAAATGAATCTTTCCCTGATCTTTCCTAGCTCCTCAAGAGTCTCTGGAAATTTGATTAGTGTGGTAGAGACTTGAAGAGAGAGGTTTTGCAGGGCAAGCCAAGATGCAAGAACCAAGGCTGGGGACCTGGCTGTCAATCAAGGAGAAGGTTCCAAATGGAATATTCCCTGGAGTTGGCAGTTGAGGCTGGCTGAGGACCCTTGTAGGGCTGGCTTGATTTTGGAGCTTTCTGACCAAGGGAGAAACCTCTGCTCTCTCTGAGATTTGACTGACCAAGAGTTGGAGGAAAGACAAGCTGAAGGAGAGACTTTTCTTGGTGGCTTTGTGAAGAAGAAAGAAGATTTTAACTGTTGTCCTCCATATCTGACTGTCTCTCTGTCACAGTTTGTGACAAGACTGATTATTTCCATAATCCTCCTAAATTCTCCTTATAGTTTAGGGAAACCCTCATCCCTCTTACCTCAATTTCCCATCCTGTTATCACAATAAACCCCTTACCTAAGAAAGGAAACTAGAGTATTTTATAGTCCACTCAAGGGGGAGGGAGAAAGCCAAAAGGCTTCCAGAAGACGGTGGTTAAGGGAGGGGCAAAGAGGAAGGAAGACGGTAGGAAAGCATTGATATATTAGCCTTTAGGGATCAATAGGCAGTCCAGAGCATTCTCCTGTAGCAGTATCCCCTGTTGCTCCATCTCTCCCTATCTCTACTGTAGTACCTCTACCTCCATTATAAGTAAGTACCATCGCAAGGGACATGGATAGGCAGTTCTCAGATAAAGAAATCAAAACTATTAACAAGCACATGAAGAAGTGTTCTAAATCTCTTATAATCAGAGAGATGCAAATAAAAACAACTCTGAGGTATCACCTCACACCTAGCAGATTGGCTAACATAACAGCAAAGGAAAGTAATGAATGCTGGAGGGGATGTGGCAAAGTAGGGACATTAATTCATTGCTGGTGGAGTTGTGAACTGGTCCAACCATTCTGGAGGGCAATTTGGAACTATGCCCAAAGGGCGACAAAAGAATATCTACCCTTTGATCCAGCCATAGCACTGCTGGGTCTGTACCCCAAAGAGATAATGGACAAAAAGATTTGTACAAAAATATTCATAGCTGCGCTCTTTGTGGTGGCCAAAAACTGGAAAACGAGGGGATGCCCATCAATTGGGGAATGGCTGAGCAAATTGTGGTATATGTTGGTGATGGAATACTATTGTGCTAAAAGGAACAATAAAGTGGAGGAGTTCCATGGAGACTGGAACAACCTCCAGGAAGTGATGCAGAGCGAGAGGAGCAGAACCAGGAGAACATTGTACACAGAGACTAATACACTGTGGTATAATCGAACGTAATGGACGTCTCCATTAATGGCGGTGTAATGTCCCTGAACAATTTGCAGGGATCCAGGAGAAAAAAACACCATTCATAAGCAAAGGATAAACTATGGGAGTGGAAACACCGAGGAAAAGCAACTGCCAGAATACAGCGGTTGAGGGGACATGACAGAGGAGAGACTCTAAATGAACACTCTAATGCAAATATTATCAACAAAGCAATGGGTTCAAATCAAGAAAACATGTAATGCCCAGTGGATTTACACATCGGCTATGGGGGGGGGGGTGGGGGGAGGAAAAGAAAATGATCTATGTCTTTAACGAATAATGCTTGGAAATGATCAAATAAAATATATTTAAAAATAAAAAATAAAAAAAAATAAGTAAGTACCATCAGGTGTGCCCCCATACCACAGCTGCTCTCTCTAGTCTGTTAGTACCATTGCAACAAGTAATAATGTCAACACAGATCACCTTTTCTGTTTCAATAAGAAATAGTTACACAGATTAACATTTCTATTTCATTAGCCATACCACATTACAACAATTTGTTTGGTTTTTTAGGCTAAAGTCAATTCCAATTCTTTAGGGACTACTTAATCCCTTTTTCTGTTTTATGGTGTTTATTGGAGTTTCCCTCTGAAATTACTTTTTATCAATCTACTTTTTATGTATCCTAGAGTCAGGAAGATCTACATGAATTCAAATCCAGCCTTGGACACTTACTAGCTGTGTGATCCTGAGCAAGTCACTTAACCTTATTAGCCTCAGATCCCTCCTCAGTAAAATGAGCTGAAGGCAAACCACTCCAGTGTCTTTGCCTAGAAAATCCCAAATGTAGTCATAAAGGCTGAACTCAAAACCACTGAACAACAATAATTATTTAGCTAGAATATGAGCTCCTTGAGGAGAGGGACTGTTTTGATCCTTCAATATTTCCTCCATACTTAGTGTAGTCCTTAGAACAACAACAACAACAACAAAGCTTTGATTTCTGGCAGGTGCTGAAATAGTGGACCTAGCATCTGTCTCCTGACTTTTCTGTCTCAGGCTTTTCCTGTTTGTTAAGATCCACTCGAATTTGTGCTGGCACTTGTTTAGCCTTTAAAAACTAAGGGTCACCTCAATGTCACACTGCTGCATCAAAGTAGGACTCCAGAGGGAAATGAAGGTCCTAAGGTGGGCAAATTAAGAAGACGGGGAATCAATCAATTCTCTTGATTAACCTTATTTCAAAAGACCCTTTTTAGAGATATTCAGCAATTTTGGCAAAAAGGGAAACTTTAAAAATCACATTCCCAGAATGACACATGAAAAACCACTACTCACAGTTAACAAGGCTGACTCTAGACTCTAACAAGTGAAATCAGCAATAAGAATTGAATGATCTGAGCTATGCTTGAAGCTATTATGTGAGAACAGAGACAAAATGGAAACTTAGTTTGATCTACAGTTCCCATTTAAGGAAACCTAAAATTAGCCACAGTATATTTTGGGTATGGAATGTATCTCATAGACCACTGAGCAGGTCTGTAATTAACTTTGGTACTTTGAGTGTAAAAGGATGTGTGATTGATGATGGGCTGGACAACAGAACTGGAAAATGTAACTGTGTCACAGGCCTCTTATTCAATGTTACTTTTAATTTAATCACCGGTTTGTATCTGAATAAATGACTAGCTTTTGTACTTCGTCATTTTGCCCAGTAAAATAGAGTGGAAATAAATGCACTAAAAGCCTGGGTCTGCAATTGATGTTAGTAATTTAAAAGAGAAAAAAAAAATCAGTAGAGTGATATCTGTCCCATTACTGTACATATTCAATCAATCAATCAACACATATTTATTAAGTACCTACTATATATCAGACACTGGGCAAGGCATTATGGATATAATGTAATCAATAAAAACATTCCTACTTACAAAATATTTACTTCTAATTGAGGAAGCTACAAGCATATATTTAAGTATATAGATAAAAAGATGGTGATTCACTGAGTCATTCCATCAAATCCCCCCATCCAACACTCAAAATAAGTGTCAAGATTCTATGCCTCAGTACTTTAACCAGGTAAAAACTTTACTTTATTTATATTGAGTCAATCAAAGGTCTTACATTAAGTATAAAAAAGTCCTTGATCAATTTGGATGTCCTTGAAAGCCACTAAATGAACTAGAATTTTTTGCACAGGAATCATATTGAGAGTGATGGAGGAAATTTGGCCATACTCTATGGGTAAACAATAGGCCAATTTGGAACTCAGAGATTTGAGCAACTTGGAGAGGAGTATGGAAGCTTTTGGCTTAGTCTCTGAGAACAGAAAGTTTACAGAGGTGCAGAGGGACAGTATTTAAGAAGAAGGAGAATAGCCCTGAATATAACCCCTGCCTTAGTCTTGGTTTCCTCTTTCCTCACCTCCTTTACCATAGTAGTGCCTTACAAACTTTGGGACATCAGAGGATTTGGATATTTAATCAGTGGCCTAGTGGTAAACATGGGGCAATAGCACCTAGAGGTATCATCTGCATCAAGAACAGAAGGATATACTGAATCCAATGGCAAAACTCTAGAGGGAACCTAGCAGAAAAGCTATACTATATCTCAGGAATATCTTGAAGACTCCAGCAAAAAGATTAACAGGAAATATGAGTTTTATCCCTTTGCCACGTGTGTTCTCTAAGCTTGAGTTCACTTTCCCTTGGACTCTGTATCGAGGGGAATTAGTCAGATTTTTGTGGAGATGTTTCTATCAACTATTCTTGCTATATCACTCTGGTATTCTAAAAGCCAATTGTCTGGTTGACTAGATAATATCAACCAATAATCAAAGAAGAGCCATGGGGACTCATGGAGAACATCATTAGAAAGACATTCTCCAATCCTTCAAGGCTTCCCTTAGAAACTAGAGGGGAAATGAACAAGCTGTCCTCTGGGGATCTGACTTGCCAGTGTTAGTGAGAGTCATAGCAGCAGCTCCAGAGACAATATTACATTCAGAATAAACTTCAAAAGAAATACAACTTAAAAAAGAAAAAGAAAATTACAAATGAATGCAATCATTAAGTGCAAGATAGTTTGGAAGGAGAGACCCCAACAGTTGAGGTCAAGAAAGGCTTCATGTAGAAGGCAGTACTTGACTGTATCTTGAAAAAAGAGAGGGATTCTATGAGGCAGAGATAAGGAGAGAGTGCATTCCAGGCATAAAGGACAGCAATATAAAGACCACAGAGAAAGGAGAAGAAGAAACATTGTGTGTGGAGAAGGTCAGTTTGGTTGGAGAGCCAAGTGCAGTAGAAAGAAAAAGGTCCAATAAGTCTAGAAAGATGGGTAAGGCAAGCTTTCTCCTCATTAGTGATGGCAGAGGGTGTGTTGTTAACCATAGTTAAACAGAAGCAAATATTATTACACCTAATACATTCTGAGCTAACAATGGCAGTCTTAGAGGAAACCAAGAGCTAAAGAGCTATATGTAGTTTCTATTTTTACAAAATGCTACCTTCTGTCCTCCAACTAATATTAATTTAAAAACCGGAATCTATTGGTTTTTACTTTACTTAGCTCAGTCCAAATCAGATATAATTCTAAACTGTTTTTCATGGAAATCATACTTCATTTGCATTACCTTTAGTAGGTTAAGCTGGCTGAAATTCTGTTTTAGTATGGAACTAGGAGAGAAGAAAAGTCCTAGGTGTTTAAAGATGTATTTATTTGTTGCTTGGTTTTATAGTTAAGATTTTCTTTTTTTTAATTTTCTTTGTATATTATCATGCAAAACACATTTCCACATTGGTCATTGTTGTAAGAACACACTCATGCAAAACTATAAATACACTGATGTGAAAGATACTTAAAATTTTCTACAAACTTTCACATTATTTATTTCTGATCATAGTAACAGTGTACATTCTTGAAGATGACTTTAATGCAAGTTACAAACATCTATGGAATTTCTATGAAGGAAGAGAAAACTAACCCCCAAAATGAATGTATAAGGTTATTTTTTGTCATGGAAAAAATGAGATAATAAAATGAGCTGAAAATTTACCAGCTGCCTCTGAGAACAAAATGTCCGATGAGTCTGGACTCTCTTGGTACTCTATTGTATTTTATTTTAATTTATCCAGACATTTATAAAAATTGCCTGCTTTGTTTTCTAGCAGTCATGTTTATTTATGTTTCTTAGCAGCAAGTGACTTGCAGTACCAGATCTGGCCTTCCTTCATCCAGAAAGCTAGAGTTTGGGGACAGACCTTGCAAATCAAAACCATCCTTATGTCGGAGTAATTTATTGATAGGCAGGACTCCTGAGGGACTAAGATATGACTACGATCGATCAAACTGGTTGGCTTGAAGCCCTTTGCTCTTTCCAGTACAAATAAAATGAAGGAATGATTCTTTTCTTTCAGACATTAAAAGACATCATGTAATGCTCTGTGGCTGTTTCAAAGAATGAAGGGTTGTTTTTTTTTAAACCTCAAGGAGTAGGGGAGATAGCTGTCGGGTTTTGGAAGGAAACAAAAACAATTTTGTATTTAGTTGAAGAGAGAAAGAGTGATGAGGGACTTTTAATTAGAGTTCTTCTTAAACCCTTCAATTAAGAATTGGTAGGGGGGCAGCTGGGTGGCTCAGTAGATTGAGAGCCAGGCCTAGAGACAGGAAGTCCTGGGTTCAAGTCTGGCCTCAGACACTTCCTAGCTGTGTGACCCTGGGTAAGTCACTTGACCTCCATTGCCTAGCCCTTACCACTCTTCTGCCTTAGAACCAATCCATAGTATTGATTCTTAGACAGAAGGTAAGGGTTGAGAGAGAGAGAGAGAGAGAGAGAGAGAGAGAGAGAGAGAGAGAGTTGGTGTCTCCTTAGCTTACTCTACAGGTACTATGCTCCCTTAAAATCACAGGACTACATACTACCTGCCTTGCTTCTATTCCAATTTGAATTTCAGAGTGATGATAATCTTAAAGAATGAGTTGTAATCCTGTATCCTGTGTCTGAATAATATAAATCTACATTAAGGTATGGAGGGCTCCCCCATGGCCCTTTAAGCAATGGAGTTGGATTGTACACTGCATTATATGGGATGATAAGGCTCCAGTTCTTAGAAGAAACTACATGGACAATGTGAGATGGCTGCATGGTACAATGGATAGAAGGCCAGGTTTGTAGCCAGAAAGTCCTGAGTTCCAATCTAGCCTCAGACACTAGCTGTGACCCTGGGCAAGTCACTTAACTCTGTCTCATTTCTTTATCTGTAAATGAGCTGGAGAAGGAAATGAAAAACCACTCCAGTATCTTTGCCAAGAAAACCCCAAATATGGTCATGGAGAGTCGGGCCTTGACTGAAGTGACTGACCAAAAGAACACGGAGAGGGAATCAAAGATTTGGGACTGAGATTCATAACCTTTTTTGTTTCATGGACCCATCTGGCAGTACATCTAGTGAAGCCTAGGAACTCATTTTTCAGAATAATATTTTAAGCTGTATAGAATAAAATATATAGGAATACTTAAGAAAAGAAAAGTTGGTGGAAATAAAATGCAATTTCTCCCATCTGAATTCATGAACCCATTGAGGTCTATTAGACCCCAGTTAAGGACTCTTGATTTGGAGATTGAAAGGATCTTTGAGCAGCCATTGTCAAGATCCAATATAAACATCCCTGCAGGTCACCTATTGCCTTAGAAAATCACAAATTAATATTACCTTTGCTGTACTCTATTTTCATTTATTTTGTTAACTGTTTCCCAAATGTATTTTAATCTGGGTTCCTGCCACATTGGAGAGTTTTGCAGGCAGGCTGTATCCAGAGGGTCAAATAGTTGACCCTTCTGCCTTAGAGTCCCTCATTTTACAGATGAGAAAACTGAGGTCCAGAAGTAATTTGCCCAAGATCATGAAGGTAGTAAGTGCCAAAGCTGTGATCTAAGCCAAGACCTTCCTGATTCCAAGTCTAGTGCTCTATTCCCCATACTGATCTCTCTGTCTGTAATAAGGCAGAGAGATCAGCAAGTTGACCATTCTAGCTGCCATGAGAGCTGAGCAGAATTTGCCTTCTTAACACTGAGTCTTCTCTTTTCTGTTGAGACATCTTTCATATTTTCCTTTGTCATTTCCTAGCTGTCATTTGGCAGCACTCTTAAGTATCTTTGTTTGGCTTAAAAGAAAACTATTGATTCTCCTCAAGGCAGCCATAACTCAGTTTCAGTTGCAATAATAGCCAGTCCTGATATTTGGTATTCATATCCAGACACCTGACATTTAGATGCAATTTGAATGTGGCGTTGTAAATCCTGGAGAAACTTCTTATTGCACAACTCATTAGTGCCCAGGTTCAAATCATGTTTCCTCAAATGGAACAACAACCTATAGTAAAACCCTGATAGACTCAGTTAGCTCATAAGGACCATCTTGGGCCTAACCCCAGCTAAAGTGTTATGAACATATCCTGAAGACTTCCAGGAGAATGTAAGCTCGGCATCTGGGACTGTTCTGTGCTTGTCTTAGTGTTTCCATTGTCTAGTTCCTATCTGGCACATAGGGGTAGGTGCATGATAGAAAATTCCTGAACTGAACTGAATGATTTTTAAAAAATAACACTGAATCCAAGGGCAGCTGGGTAGCTCAGTGGATTGAGAGCCAGGCTAGAGATGGTAGGTCCTAGGTTCAAATCTGGCCTCAGACACTTCCCAGCTGTGTGACCCTGGGCAAGTCACTTGACCCCCATTGCCTAGCCCTTACCACTCTTCTGCCTTGGAGCTATATAGGGTTTTTTAAAAAATAAATAAAAATAACACTGAATCATAAAGTATGCACACACACAAAAGCATATTATTTTATTATACAGCTAAGTATAGAAAATTGAAAGTGGCCATTTCCATTGACGAAATGAAAATCTGAGTTCCAAAATAATCACCCAGAATATGATCATTCCTTCATAATAATAATAGCTAACACTTAGTGCCTTGTGGTTTTGCAAAGCTAGGTGGAATGATGGATATGGTACCATACTGGGAATAAGACAAATTCAAATTCCACTTCAGATAGTCACTTAGCTGTGTGACCAAGGGTAATTCACATAACCCTGTTTGACTCAGTTTTCTCATGTGTAAAATGAGCTTGGGAAGGAAATGACAAGCCACTCCAGTATCTTGGCCAAGAAAACCCCAAAAATGGGGTCATGGAACACAACAGAACAACAAATTGCAGAGATAATCTTGTTTAATCCTTCATCTTCCTCCATCAACACAATGATGTTTAATAAATATATTTTCAATCCTGAGTTCAAATGTGACCTCAGACATTTCCTAAATTTGTGAACCTGTACAAATCAATTAACCCCAATTGCCTAGCCCTTACCACTCTTCTGCCTTGGAACCAATGCTCGATATCAATTCTAAGGCAGAAGACAAAGATTTTTTTTTTAATTGGAAGTCCTTTTATTTTTTTAATTAATTTATTTAGTCAATTTAGAACATTATTCCTTGGTTAAAAGAATCCTATTATTTCCCTCCCTCTCCTCTTCCCCCCTCCCCAACCCCCCCCCTTCCCACAGCTGATGCAAAGTTTCACTGGGTATTACATGTGTCCTTGATAAAAACTCATTTCCATGTTGTTGTTGTTTGCACTAGAATGTTTAGAGTCTACATCCCTGACCATGTCCCCTCAACCCATGTGATCAAGCAGTTGTTTTTCTTCTGTGTTTCTACTCCCACAGTTCTCCCTCTGGATGTGGATAGTGTTCTTTCTCATAGATCCCTCTGGGTTGTTCGGACCACTGCATTGCCACTAACGGAGAAGTCCATTACATTGGATTGTACCACAGTGTATCCGTCTCTGTGTACAATGTTCTCCTGGTTCTGCTCCTCTCACTCTGCATCAATTCCTGGAGGTTGTTCCAGTCCCCATGAAATTCCTCCATGTTATTATTCCTTTGAGCACAATAGTATTCCATCACAATCAGATACCACAATCAGCCATTCCCCAATTGGAGGGCATTTTGCCACCACAAAGAGCACAGCTATGACTATTCTGAAGATGAGGATTTTAAAATAAATAAATAGATTTTTATTCTCTTAGAAAAGCCAAATAGGGGGCAGTTGGGTAACTCAGTGGATTGAGAACCAGGCCTAGAGACGGGAGGTCCTGGGTTCAAATCTGACCTTAGACATTTCCCAGCTGTGTGACCCTGGGCATTGCCTATCCCTTACCATTCTTCTGTCTTGTATCTAATACACAGTGTTGATTCTAAGACAGAAGGTAAGGGTTAAAAAAAAAGAAAAGCCAAATATCAGAGCAATAATAATAATGATAATGATAATAATAGCACATCTTAGAGGACTTTAAGTTTTGAAAAGTGTTTTACCTATTTTATTCATTTAATCTTTGTATCAACCTTGAAAGGTAAGTATTGTTATCATCCCCATTTTACTGATGAAGGCTGAGGATGACAGGTTCTATGCTTTGCCTAGGGTCACAAAATTAGTCACAGTCTGAAATCTTCCTGCCTGACCAATGGCTTTCCCCCTTACTTCTTGATGCCTCTCAATGAAACAGAATCAGGAGAACAATACACATAATAACTACAATAAGGTAAATAAAAACAATACCACACACATCTATATTCAGATTAATCACAATGATTAACTTTGATTCCAGAGAACAAGTAAGAAAACCTACTTCCCTGGTCTCTGCAGAGAGCTGAGGAATCATGGGTACAATGTATTGCCTATTCTGTCAGACACTTGCAGTGTTGATCAGTTTTGCTTGACTTTTCTTTTGTTACAAAGGAATATTCTTTTGGGGGCTACAAGATATCTTCTGATTCTTTGTTTCAGTTTGTATACACCATTAAAAATACATATACACACGTAACAACAAGGAGAACAACAATGACGTTTCCTTAAACTGTTATTCACAGAATCCGAAATCTCGGAGTTGAAAGGGACCTGTGAAGGCATCTCAGACTATCTATATTTAACAACGATCCCTATGCCTCATCTCTAACAAACCTTCATTTGAAGGCCTCAAGTGAATAGAAACCTACTTTTTCTCCACATAGCTCATTCTATTTTTCACAAGTCTAATATTCCTTTACATGAGACTTAAATCTGCTTCTCTGTCACATCCAAGGTCTTTTTTCCACCACCCAGATTCAACTTTAACAAGTCATCATCCTTTTTACCTTCACATAGTAACTGGCCACATATATCTTGAAAAACGTTCCCTTGATCCCTTCTGTTCTTTCCAGAAAATGACCTCTCTTTCACTGCCAAATTTCCTTATTAAAGAACTCAATTTCTATTACTTTTGTATTCAACTTGCCCTTGAAAAGGTCATTCTACCCTTTCTTCTGAAAGTCAATAGAGAAAGACAATAAAGAAAATGCCAGTGGTTATGATCAGGACTTGAAAAAGCATAAAAAGAAAAAAAAAACTAGTCATTAACTGCATTCCTAACCAACCAGTTGTATGAAATGGAATCACCAACTATGCTATTTAGATTTATTGGGGGGGGGGACAAAAAGACATGGATAATTCAAAAATATCTTAAAATAATTACTAAAAAGTCCTTGAAACTTGGAAACACATTGATATGTGAGTATATACGGTATTCTGAGAATCACTTTAAGCACATACTAAAATCCCCAGGAAGACCTGATTCAGTAGAAATTAGCAAAGCATCTGATTTCTTTATTTGGATTCTTGTACAGTTCTTTGCAGCATCTAAATTTCTATGAATCTGGAAATAGAATGCTCTCAGCAGAAAATGCTAACTAGAGGTGACTAACTTGAATTGTCTCCTCTCAAACTTCCCTCGCAGAAGAGATGAAATGTTTAGATCTCAACATGACAGTTGCCTACATACAGAAAATAAGAGTAAATAGAACATGAGATATAGATAAAGTCATCAAGTAGATCAAAGAAGGAAGAAGGGAATAAGTATTTATAAAGCGCCTACTATGTGCCAAGCAATACACTAAATGTTTTACAATTATTATTTCATTTAGTAAGGAGATAATAAGGGTTAAATAAGGAGTGGTGTGTTGTTTTTTAACCTTCGGATGATGGAATCATAGAACATTGGAGCTGGAAGAGACTTAGGGCTAGATTAGAGCTAAAAGGGAAGGGAAGCTCTTCATTTCACAAATGAAGAAAATAGGGAACCAGGTATTTGTCCAGAATCTTTCTACCCCAGACAACATAAATCCTCCTCTTCCAAAATTATCTTTTAAGCTTAACACAACATATTGTTTCTCATGCCACTGTTTCTGGTGCAACTCTATGCATTCTACAAATGTCCGTGTACCATATTTTTATTGGCAATCCATATTTATAATTTTGTTGTGAGACAGAGACCGGTGGTGGAGTTGAACAAGGTTAATCCACCAGATGGGGCTACTCAGGGTGACCAGTCTAGTCTGTACTTCAAAGAAATAGATGGGGGGAAAAGGTCATCCCTGTTTGCATTTTCAGCAGATCTGGGAGGTCAAGGAATACAATTTGCACACATAGTCAAAGGTTTTAGAATGGAATTAAGCTAAACTACATGGAGTTGTCTGGCATTTCTTTTAAATTGGACTGTCCTTGATTTCCAAGAAACTCTATTCTAATCAGAAGTCATCTTACAGAGGGTTTTGAATGCAGATGAGAAATTAATGAAATGAAAACAGTGGAATGAAAGATACAAGCTGGAGAGCTGAAACAAGACAAATAAAACAATCCCTAAAAGGGCATCTTACTGTCAGAACACTGGAGGAGCTGGATGAAAGAAAATGGCATTCACAAGTAGCCAGAAGAATTATTCATCTTGGGTAACCAAGCCTAGAACCAAAGGAAATATTCTCCTCCGAAATTCTGCAATCCCAGGTGATTCAGATCTAACTCTTCTCTGGAGCCCACAGAAAGGAGAAGCAGGGTCCCAGCCCCAGATTGTAAGGATGATGAGGGAGAATCGGAGTAGCTACAGCCCAAGTTGCCTGAATAAATGTACATCCTATTCCTTTACACTCAGAAGTGACTATGTTCTTTTGAAAGTCAAAGCCACCTAACTGACTCATCTCTAATCTTTGGTGACTGGGAAGCATCAATATCATCAGCTTTCAAGCCCTCACAGTGCTGATTAGTTTAAAAAAGCTAATTTCACAATATGGACATCGTTAGCATCTTATTCTTAAAAGCCTTTAAAAGGAGGAATGCTCCTCCAGAGAAGTGTGATAGCAGACTTTTTCTGAAAGATGAACTAAGATGTCAAAGGATCAATAAATGATTGACTACTGCTGTACCCTCTGTCCACCTCTGTGTGATCACTGTCGATTTCCTAGAATGTCACAAAAGTGTCCCTGGGGAAACCCCCTACTGTACTTAGGAGAACCAAAATATCCCCTCTAAAAGGAAGTGGGGGTAAGGGTGGAGGAGTGAACTGTCAGTGCCCTATAAAAGTTAATGCCCTGGGGCAAAGCTCTGGTTGACCCCCACCCCAGTTACAACTCTTCTTGTCTCTCAAAGAATAATTTAGAAACCATCTTTCAATTAGCAGATATACCTCTTAAAGACAATGGTGGAGGGGTTTTCATAGAATTTTGGATCTGGAAGGAATCCTAATCACCTTGTCAATACCTTTAGGAATTACAGGCAAGTGATAGAGACAGCTGCTTCCCCTAAGTCATTCCAATCAGTGAGGGAGAAAGCTTGTCTAATTTCTAACCCAGAGTCACACTAGGCTCATAAAACCGTGCAGCAAGCCACTCTGGTAACAATCTACATTCTTCAACAATGTAAATTAAATGCCTTGTAAATAGTAGCAAGGTACACACGATTGTATATATTATGAAGATCACAGCACATAATGTTTAAAAATACATACTGAGAGTCAGTTGGGTGATGAAGTGGATGGAAGGCAAGGTCTGAAGTCAGGAAGTATCATCTTCCTGAATTCAAATGGCCTCAGACATTTACTGGTTGTGTGACCTTGGGTAAGTCACTTAACCCTATAGGGAAGGGAAGGGAAAGGAAGGGAAGGGAAGGGGGAAATCCATGCTGTGATATAGCTATGAGATTTCTACAATAGGACACTGTGGGATTAAAAGGAAGGCTTAAGTCTAATCAATGTTCTTACCTCTCTTCAAGAAGCGCAATTCATGGAAATAGGTTTTGAGTGATAATACACGTATAACCCAGTGAAATTGCTTGTCAGCTGGAGCAGGGTGGAGATGAGGGTAAGGGGAGAGCATGAATCATGTAACTATGGGAAAATATTTTTTAAAAAATAAAATAAAAAATATATTTGTTTAAAAGCATTTGGCCCCAAACACTTTCTAGCTATGTCCCTGGGCAAGTCACTTAACTCCCATTGCCTAACCCTTTTTCTGCCTTAAAACCAATAAGATGTAAGGTAAGGGATTTAAGGTTTCTTTGGTTTTTTTTTTAAGCATGAGGCAGTGGAAAGAAGGCTAAATTTGGAATCAGAAGTTCTGGGTTCAAGTTTTGACTCTGCCACTTTCTACCTATAAATGACCTTGGACAAATCACATAGACTTTCCTCATCTATAAATTTATTAAGGTAAACTAGATGCTTTTCTTTCTTTCTTTCTTGGCTTTTTTATGAGGCATGTGTATTTTGAAGATTCAGCAAGAAGAGAAGTACAAGCATTTCCTGCCAAAACCAGGGATGGGGGGCACACTCTCCCATGGGGAGACTGGGATTGGATTTAATGTAGTTATTTGTATGTAGCATCGGCATTACCAATTTCAGTCCGAACATGCCATCACTGAGAGGTGACTCAGTCCCCATCTCAGTTACCAAGGAGCTAAGTCCTAAAGGCCATTCCTTGCCTCTGTGTCTCTCTTTGTACCCTCTGCGCTTTAGCAGAGTGCATGATACATCGCAGTTGCTTAATAACTGTTTCTTGACGGACTGGACTTGCCGCGTATCCTGGCAAGGGCTTGATTCCTGGAACAGGAGTGGGCCAAGTCAACAAGCATCTTCCAGGCATCCACAAGGTACCAGGCATCCTGCAAAGCCCTCTCCTTTCCTCTCAGAGCCCACGAGGTCATGGCTATCTCCAATATCCTTCACTGAAAATGAAAGAAAAACTGGGACAAAGAACAGACACCCATATTCAGGTCCATGTCTGTTTCTGATGGCGGAAGCCTCTATCCCGTCTCTCTTCTCTCCCCAGAACACAGCCAGTCAGGCAAGAGTCAGTGGAAAGGGGGATTTAATAACTTCTGAGGTGTCTCCCAACTGGATGATACTATGAAATAGCTTACTGCTTATTAAAGAACTGAGTTAGGAAGAGGTGAAAACCATTTAGTTAACAGCTTAAGGAAAGAGCAACATAACAGTTTTACAGTACCCACGACTCCATGAATGTTCCTAACCTTTAATTAGTATGGACAGCACAGTGACTAGAGAGTTAGCCCTGAACTCAGGCAAATCTGAATCCAAATCTGGCCTCAGATACTTACTAGTTATATGACCCTGGGCAAGTCACTTAACTTGTCTGCCTCAGTTTCTTCACCTATAAAATTGCACCTGTCTCCCATGATTGTTGTGAAGATAAGATGAGATAATATTTGTAAATTATTTTGCAAACCTTTACGTGCTAGGTAAGTATTAGCTATTATTGTTTTAGGCAAAAGGGCATGTTTTTGTTGAGTCCATTGGATTAGAATGTGGCAAACAAGGTGGAAATTCACAGGATGTCCATTTTAGTTCTTCTTGGTGGGCACATGTAGCTGAAATTAGGAAAAGTTCTTTCAAAAATGAGTATTGGGAGCACAACTGGGTGGCTCAGTAGATTGAGAGCCAGGCCTAGAGATGGGAGATCCTTGGTTCAAATCTGGACTCAGATACTTCCTAGCTGTGTGACCCTGGGCAAGTCACTTAACCCCCATTGCCTAGCCTTACCACTCTTTTGCCTTGAAATCAATATACAGTATTGATTCTAAGACAGAAGGTAAGGGTTTTAAAAATGAAAAGAAAATGAGTACTGGTCCTGAAGTCAGGAAGACCTGAATTCAAATCTAGCCTCAATCATTTACTAGTTAGGTGATACTATACAAATCATTTAATCTCTGCCTCAGTTTCCTCATCTGAAAAATACAGACAATAATAGCATCTATCTCCCAGGGGATTTATGAGGATCAAATAAGATGATATTTGTGTGATACTTTACAAACCCTAAAATGCAGATTGTTATCATTATCATCACTATTATAACAATTGAGAAAGATCAAGGAGAAATGGGAGACTAGAGGAGAGAGGAAGAGAGAATATCAGTCTAAGAGGAAGAAAGAATATCAAACTCTGAATGATGGAGCGAGCGATAGGAAGAGAAAATAGAAGGAAAATTCCTGGGGAATGGGACTTTTAAGGTCTAAGACTTGATCTTTCCTCAGCACCAACACTCAATGGGATGTCTATCCCTTTACTGCCACCTTCAGGACATACAAAAATCCATTTCCAATTTAGTAGTAGTCTCTCGGTAACCGAGGATGATGATTGTCTTTGTGAGCTTTCATCTGTGATGTAGATGAGCATGCACAAAAACATGAAAAGCATGATGGAGATTTAAGTGGAAAAGTCGATGCACAGAGACAGTCCCACTCTCTCAGCTTTGGAAGCCTGGGTCCAGTGGCACGAAAATCGTTACACCTGGAGACTTCCTCAGCTGCATTGGATGGCCGCATTGTCTTTTGTGCTCCAGCACGCCCTGAGCACTCGACAGTGCTTTGCTGCGTCGCCCTCTCAGCCGTTGAACCTTCTTATTGATTTCTTCCGTCTGTTCGGCCAAAGCAGTCTTCACATGCTGGGTGAGCAAAGCCCTGGATCACCAGGGGTTGATGACCCGATGGCTACCCTCACAAGGTTTAGCTGGCCTGTCGAAGCCGTTGCCCGGGGTGTGGCCACTGCCGCATGCTAGCAGCTACTGGGAGCCACAAATGAGAGCTGGGTGTCAGGTGAGGGTCAGAGGATGGAGAGCTGCCCTAAGAGGGCACAACAAGCCCTCCATACCAGAGATACTACCCCTCCCTGAGCACCCCATACACCCCATTTATTTAAATTTCCAATTTAGCTAATTGCTAAAGGGGTTATTAACCTTTTTTGTTTCCTAGATCCCTCTGGTAGTCCGTCTGATAAAGCCTATAGAAGCCTTCACAGAATGTTTGAAAAGTGTAAAATCAAACACATAGGATTACAAGTAAAATCACTTTTAGTGATATGTAGTTATCAAAATATTGGAGGAAAAAAAACAGTTAATAATCCCCTATAGCCAATTCTTTTTCTTTCTAGTTTTTTTTTTAAACCCTTACCTTTTGTCTTAGAATCAATAAGGCAGAAAAGCAGTAAGGGCTAGGCAATGGGGATTAAGTGACATGGTCACAGAGCTAGGAAGTGTCTGAGTTCAGATTTGAACCCAGGATCTCCCATCTCTAGGCCTGACTCTCAATCCACTGCCTATATCTAATTCTAAAGGTACATACAGACCATTCCCATGAGTTTCCTTTCCATCTCTACTTCTAGCTATCCTAATTATAACCAGAACCAATAGATATTCCTGAAAAGGATAAGATTACAGGTTGAGCTGATATTGAGGGACTGAATTTGGGCAGAAGCAGGAAGAAAACAGAGGCACCCAAGGACATGAGTTTTAAACTACTTGCAAATAGGAATAGTTTCACTTATTGAATTTTTATTCTCAGAGTCTAGCACAGTGCCTGGCTCACAGAAGGCATTTAATAAATGTCTGATGATTCGTTAATGGTTTGAATTTTGTGATGTGGATATTGTAAGCCACGGGGCAAAGGATAATGACATTTGGATACCAATCTATGAAGTGAACCTTTGCATTTGGATTGCATTTAGCATCCTCTACAACACAGGAAAAGAATTTTTGATGAGTACATATATATGTGTGTGTGTGTGTGTATGTGTGTGTATATATGTGTGTGTGTCTTATGACTCACATGATATCAATAATTAGAGGATTAGAGGATATTAATCATTGGAGTTATATGTTTTATTACATTTCTTATAAAATTTTGAATATTTTTTTCTCATAGATGTCACAGGAATGTGTTTTCCCCTTATCCTCCAGCAAACGTATGTAATCACAGAAAGCAAGGAGCAGATAACAGAGGTAGGAAATATTAATTTGTTGACCAGATGCAAAGTCTTAATATCTGTAGATAGGGGCAACGCAA
Source organism: Monodelphis domestica (assembly GCF_027887165.1). Lineage (NCBI taxonomy): Eukaryota > Metazoa > Chordata > Mammalia > Didelphimorphia > Didelphidae > Monodelphis > Monodelphis domestica. The sequence goes on from NC_077231.1 coordinate 262,115,870, forward strand.
AATGATTTCCTTATCTCAGCTCCTTTATATTTTATTCTGAGGCACTATCACAGTTTCCTCACTTGCAATCCAAGTTTTAAGGCTTGTCTCAATTTGGGGATAAGGTAGTCTCGTCTGAATCTGCTTTTTTTTGAGTTTTTAAAAAAATTTATCATGCAGTACATATATCCTGTTTTCTTCATGAATCTTTATCTCACATACACACAGAAGTCCACAAGACTACTAATTTCCACTTCAAAAACTAGTAAGTTCCATGTAAAATTCTAAAAATTCTGCCTTTTAGCAAAGAAATTAACGTAGTAGGAGGAATTTAGGTAATTTGTAAAATAATTTTTTTAAAACCTCATGCCTAGTCCTATCAATTCACTAATTATTCACTAATTGCTGGTTCACTAATTAGGAATTAACCGATAGAAGTTGATGGAGTGGTGACATGTCCCTGCATTTCCTTAATTTATGCCATTTTGCAGTATTTGTGAAAAAAAAGTTCTATTCCACCTTGACATTTCCTTGGGGATCCTTGACCATGATTTGGGGTCATGGAGCAATAGAAGAGCTCTTCTCGCCGAAGTAAGAAAACTAGGATTGCTCTGTTAACTCCTCATAGACTAATGATTCTAGGCTCATTGATAATTCTTCTAAGAAACATGAATCCCTCTCAGGAATAGCATAGACAATTGCTCTAGGATTGATTTGATTTCATTTAATTTTTTAATTGAAGAGATGTTTTCCCAAACAAAGATTTGAAATGATTTAGGACTAATCTTAACTGGAGACAACATAGTAGTAACTTAGAAAGCACACTTGATGTATAACCACATGGGTTTGAGTTGTGGTTCTCCTACTTAGAATCTGTGTGTCTTTGGACAGGTCAATTAACTTCATTGGTTCTCAACATTTTTTTCTGCAAAATGATGAGGTTGAACTGGATTATCTCAAGAGCCCCTTTGGACTCTAAATCTCTGTTCCTAATTTTTCATTGTACCCGTTAATAGGATATGGTATAAAAGATCATATCTTGAGAGAGGGTGACTTGGAAGGAAGGTACCACCCACAGTATCCTCATTCTGTCTCTTCACAATGCATGGATTTAGTTAGCTCACCATGCTAGTATTTAACAAATGATCTCCTGCCTTTTCCTACTAAGATAAGTCAGCAAAAAAAAAAAAAGTAATTTCCCCAGAATGTAATGCAAGAACAAAATGAGAAAGATAGGCCCCACTCAGTATGCTTCTTTATCCCTTAATCTCGCTCTCCCCACATTCTAAACAACCCAATCGAATTTCACTTGTATTATGCTTTAAAAAAAACTGTCTAGCTATCCCGTAGAATTGGTTCATCATTAGATAATTCTTAGGCAGATACTCTTGATGGACAACAAACTGGGCCAAAAATAGAAGAGCAGACTGGATTGAATTTAGGAAATTAATGACATCAAACTCCTCTTTATAACAAAAATCTGTTTTTATGTGGGTCACTCCCCTAACTGGCTATTCGAATGCAGAAGGTAGACTGAATATTACTTTTTTCTGGGGTTCTATGGGTTGCCATGAAGGATGAGACTTTTAACATCATTGTTCCTGGCCTTCATCCTGTCTATTTCCCTTTAACATCAGTCAGACAGAACTCAATTAGCTTTTAGAAAGGATGCCTATGGGATAACAAGAAGAGTTTATTCAAAACATCACCCCCAAATCAGGGACACATTCTCCCTTTATACATCCAAGGGTAGGAAAATGGGCTCAAACTTACTGTAAAATTGCACATATGTAGAGAACATAAATGGCCTGAGAAGTTCCTCCCAACTCTTGACCCCCAAAGTCATATTTCTCCTTTAATAAAATCCTCTTGAAGTTACCCTTATAGAGAGAGAACCACTGAGTGTATGTCCTGCTACAAAGCCAGAGTTTTCTACTGGGCTTGCCCCTTGCAGGGCATGATAGCTCCAAGGAACAGGTAATACAGCTGCCACCCAGTTATCTCTCCAGATCCACAAGATGAGTGTCTGAGCACATCCATTACAACACTGCTGCTTTGGTCGTGCCCTGACTTGTGTGGTTGTTGCTACCACCTCTGGGAGACTCTGCTAATGATTCTGATTGATGGTGAGACCTCACGATCTCCCAAACTCACCACATCACCTAAGAGGTCTCATCTCCAAATGTTCATTCAAATGAGATAAGGAAAGAAAAAACAGAAAAGAAAGAGAAGTAGTGTATGATCATGAACACAGGGTAACTAAGTGGAGGGAATATTGCCAGTTGCCTTTCTTACACTCGGGAACTCAAAGTAATCCTCCCTACTTGAAGCAATCAAGGAAAGGGCCTGCGAGATGGACAGGCCAAATCCCTTGTATACATATTCCATTCCAGCTCAGCAACTCCTGACTCATCAGTTCCTCCAGCCCCACAGCCAATTAGAAGACTTTATCCTCACATGTTACCAACCTCTGACTCATTCATGTCTGGAAACTAGTTCAATAAAGTTTCCATATGGTTGTATTGGAAGCTGGCAGAGAATATCTGCATATGTCCTAAGGACCAAGCATTCACAGGCCAGTACCTCTCATTTTCATTAATATTGATATTCTTCTGGTGATGCTATCTGACAGAAAGGCATAGATACCAGAGTCTCTAAAGAATGAAAGCTGTAGATTACCTAAAAGGCAAAGGAACAGAGCAAGCAGATCAGCAGGAGTTGACTAACATATTACCAGTGAAGAACTGTGCTGAAGTATAGCTAGAATTCTATAGCTATGTATAGCTGGCATTTTTATGGTGCTTGAAGATTTGTAAAGCATTTGACAAATGTTATTTTATGTTCCCAGCAACCCTGAGAGATAATATTACTATTTTATAAATGGGGAAACTAAGTCAAACAATGGTTTAAGTGATTTCCCCATGATCACACAGCAAGTTAGTACCTGAAACTGGTTTTGAACTCAGAACCTGAGCTTCCTGACTCTAAATCCAGCAATCTCTCCACTGTATCATGTAGCAATCTGGAACATGGTAAAGAATAGCTTCATAAAAATCATCAGAAAAGGAGATTGTCAGTTATGTAGCAAGAGTGATATATAACAAATGGACAACCTTGTGCTCCAGGGGTATGGCAATGACAAGAGAGTAAGGCCATCATCACATTGGGTAGACTACCATAGAAGACTTCCAGGATATGTACAAGAGTCACACACAATAAAAGGCACACGTGCATTTGCCATAATATGCATTATCAATTGAACTATTAAAGAGGGCATTCATCAATGAGGTCATAGGATTACTGAGATCTTTAAGCACTGGTCAACAGGTTTTAAAATAACCAGAAGGGGACAAACAGGAAAGTCAGTGGTCTTGGGCTCATGCCATATATGGGTCAGTTGTAATCTAGGATCTTTGGTCTGAAGATGAGAACATTTTGGGAGATCTAAGAATTCTCTCCAGGCATCTGAATAATAATCATATGAAAGAAGAATTATACTTGTTCTGTTTGTCCCAGAAAGGCACAGTGGGTAGCAACAGAGAAGAAACCACAGAGAAACAGACTTGGATTAAGAATAAAATAGGTGTGCCCATGCAAGATATGTACAGGTGGCTTGTCTAAATGCATAGGCATGGCTTACAGGTGCATGGATAGATACCTCTGTAATCAAGTCCAACCTTGTCCATAGGATAGTGCAGTTTCTGCCTCAAGGAGGGAAGCAAAAGGTTCCCCTAGAGCTAGGCACTTGCTCCTTCCCTCACCTATCCCCAAAAGGGGTCAAATTATATCAGTCTTGCTCCTCAGATATTTCTAGTCTAGCCTAGGGATACAAATCTGGTTCAAAAAGAAAATCCTTTCCTGGTCACCTTTAAGGTAGAGCTTGGACTTCCCAGCTTAACTTCTTCCTACCAAACATTGATTACTCAAAAGATGATCAAAATTGGGAAATAGTGAGTAAAACTATTTATACATGCAAACTACAAACAAAAGTTGGAAGAGTTATGTAGAAAGGGAAATAATAAGAAAGGAAGCATCTCAGGAAGTAATGAGTATCCCAGTACTGGGGGTCCTCTAGCAAAGATCACTGAGGATACTGGGGAAAAGATTCCTACTCAAGTATGCCTTCTTGACTTCCAGAATTCTCTCAGGTCACTGTCAAAAGTGGGTGATACATAATTATAAGATAAAATGATTGAATTAATAGAATAAATATTTATTCAAAGCTTAAACATAAAATGGCTTGACTAATTCTATGGTAACCAGTAATGGATGCATTAGCCTAGGCCAGTGTTGACAAACCTTTTAGAGATCACATGCCCAAACTGCATCTTCCAGATGCCTATGAGCCACCTGCATTGCCCCAGACAGCAGAGAGAGGAATTACTTGAATTGGTCTGCTGGACAGAGGGATGGAGCATGTGAAAATTGGCCCCAGGCACTGTGGAGAGGGGGAAAGGAGCAGTCCCCTCCAACACATTGAGGCACATGTGCCATGCCTTCGCCAACACAAGTCTGAGAGCTCCTTAAGGACAAGGAATGTCTTTTGCCTTCTGTTGTATCTCCACCCTGTGCTTAGCACAGTACCTGGTACACAGTAAGAACTTAATAAATGTTAAAAGATTAATTAAGTCTGATATAGAAAATAGATTCTCAAGGAAATTTTAAACTAGAACAGGGGTTCTTAACTTGGGTTCTATAAATATGGGGGTTTTCAAAAATTTTTATAACTGCATTGCAACATAATTGGTTTACTTTTTAATTCTATTTACACATCCTAAAAAGTTATTTTAAATGTTTTGCATGATTGCACATGTAAAGGGAGAGAACTGTGGTTCAAATTTATAAAAAAACAAATCTTAAGAATTGGTTTTTACATGTAATTGGGAAAAGAATAAAATGTTACTTAAAAACATTATTCTGAGATATCTGGAGGCTTCACTGCTGAACCGGTTCATGACAACAACAACAAAAGGGTAAAGAACCCTTGACCTTGAGAGAATTTATTACCCATAACATTCTTGCTCAGTCTCAGAGCATTATATGGATAGCTCTTCATAGGTAGTTATTAAATAGATAGAAATTAAGTTTCTTCTTGCAGTTTCCTACTAAGATATGCAGACTTACAGCAGCTTTCTTAAAAGTTAATTTTCAAAAAGCCCAGTGTAGCAAAGTACTGTATTTTGCTGTGTAAGTACAATGAGCATTATAGTAAAAAATAAAATAATATAATTAATAATTGAGCGACCCTTAGAATTATAATTACTTGCAAATGAAATAAAATCAGACAGAGACTGAGCATTTAATGAGGGAGCCCTTTGTGTGCCATTAAGCTTCATGTCCAGTTAATGGAGAACAATGGGACAAATTGTTGCTAATAGGAAGTAATTCGTGAACACTAGCCTCCAAATGCTGTTAGAATGTTTGTTCCATTCCAATCTTTGTGTTTTATTTTGCTTCTTAAAAGGGCACATTTTTCACACAGAAAAATTGCACTACAAAGATTGGAATTTTTCTGATTCAGATGTGGGTGTATTTATCTATTGACCCAAATAAATAGCCCTGGAGATAATATGCAGAACTCTACAGTGCCTAAAGGCTGGCCAAGTACTCACATTAGGTTTTCAGGCAATGCTTGGGGAATGAATGAAAATCCATACACTCAAAAGCAAGAGGCTTTTCTGGCAACTCAGTTTCATAGACACCAGATCCAGGATCAGCTTCATTTATGTTCTCTGAACAGGTTCACACCAAACTTCACAACTATACAGACTTTGGACAAGATTGAAAACCAGACCAACAGGAAGTATATTTGACTCATACACTGGGAGATGGATCTCTAAATTTTAAAAGAAATGTAAACATATCTGCTTTTTAATATGAGATTTTTAAACAATTTTTAAAATTGCTTTGGGAATTAATCCTGAATTATTTTAAGCACAACTTGGTAACATGGCTCCCTGTAGCAGCAGAAGGCCTCAGGAAGAGAAGATATATAAATAAATATAAATATATATATATATATATATATTTGTGTGTATACATTTACACATGTGTATGTATGTATACAAACACATATATACACACACCTATAATATATAGGTCTATTCTTCCTATGATGATTTGGAAATTGTACTTAACATCAGACAACTTGATACTTAATCTAATTTTGGAAATTTCTTGACTATCAGACTTAAATACTTTTGCACCCACACATTTTACCAGGATAGTCCCAGCCTCTTGAACTGGGAAAAAACATCAAAGAAGCATTAATTGGATGAATAAAGAAGTGCTAATATTCTGTGAGAATTCCCCAACCTATTTTATGCATTTTATTATGCCTGAAACTATTCCTGGCAGAGAATTATTCTGATAGAGAACAATTTATTTTTAATTTTTGTCTTTGTGCATCTTTCAGAGCAGTAGGTTCTAAGGTTAGTCCTCTGTCCTCTATACCAGTAGTATCAAACTCAAATAGGACCAGGAGCCATTAAACTAAATACCAGGATCCCCACGGGTTCGCCCAAATGCCATAAGAGAGAACAACAAAGCCCTAGTTGAATTCTGGCCAGCGCCAGGCATGATTTGACAATGATCATCACCAGTAATTATTGGCCATGGGAGAATTCTGGGAAATTAGTTTTTAGACTTGGCTCACCCTCTTCACCCCCTTCCTGGGCAGGATGGAACACATATTCTGTCCTCTTACTTAGAAAAATCACCCTTTAGTATTATCCATACCCTATTGTATTTTCACTTATTTTGTTAAATATTTTCCAAGTACATTTTAATTTGATTCAGGCCTCACTCAGGAATGCCATCCTGGAAATATCGCATGTTTGACACCTCTGCTCTACATCATATAGGGAAATGTTTTTATTCATGTTCGTTTGTAGATGTGTTCATTCAAAAAATATGGACTGGGCATTAATTGTGCTGTGCTAGCTCTACAGAGGACCCAAAGGAATATTCTTCCATGAGCTTAAAAAGGTTCTCTTCCTCAAAAACAGACCTCAAAGTTACATCTCAATTCATTACCTCCTGATGGAGAATATGAGGTTAGTCACGAGTTGACTGCCAGAAAGAAGTAGGTGGCCAGGCTTCCTTTCCCATCATTAGTCTCTAACATAACATGCATGATCTCATTTAATCCAGACTGAATGTTTCCCTGGTCAGTGCTTATTGTATTCTTGCTGTTTGGTCAGCCACAGGCTTTCCTCTGTTGGGTACTTCGTGATCTCTGGAATACATCAAAACCCAACTTCACAATCACAACCATCTCCAAGTCCCACACTGGTCATTTTCCTTCTGTGCCCTCTTCTCTACAGTTGCTAAGCAAGGCCCCAATAAACTTCCTGAAGCAGGACAGCCAGATGCTATGAGAGACCAACAAAACCCTAGCCAGAAGTCTGGCCAATACCAAGCTTTATTTGACAACTCTCGCATCGGTAGTTGTTGGCTACAGGAGATTTCTGGGAAATTATTTCTTAGACTTGGCTCATCTGCATCATACCCTTCCAGGAGAGGATGGAATATGTCCTCTGCACTTCCATAAAGGCTTATATAGCCAGAAATTTTCCTGATTAGTCACCTTAAACTCAAGGAGGTGTGGAGGGGACCAAAATGGCAGGGGGAGATTGAGAAATAAGTAAGCTGCAGGAAAACCTTCCAAGTTGGATGGGTCTAGTACTGGCTGCACAACTAGCAAGCTGTGTGAACTCAGGCAAGGAGAGTCTCAGTTTCTATCATGTTGACCTTCATACTCTCAGTTAATAGACTCAAAATTAGGAGTAGCACAGTAGATGGAGCACTAAGCCTGGAGAAGGATCTAGGTTCAAATCTGGCCTCTGACACTTCCTAACTGTGTTCCTTTGGACAAGTCACTCAATACCATTGCCATTCTGCTATTCTATCTTAGAATTGCTACTACGACGAAGTAAAGGTTAGAAAAAAAACTTGTAGGATTAAAAGAACTTTTTTAAAGGGCAGTATGCATTCTTGGTATATAACCTCATCTGTAAGATAAAGTCTACAGGACTGAAATTTCTATAAACCAAGATCTTTATTACCTATCCTAAGTGCTAGGGGAGATACTGGCATGTATTTCTTTCTTTCTTTTTTTAATAAAAATCTTTCCCTTACCTTCCCTTTCCTTTCCCTAGAATCAAACTGTATATTGGTTCTGAGGCAGAAGAATGTGAGGGCTAGGCAATGGGAATTAAGTGACTTACCCAGGGTCACACAGCTAGGAAGAGGAAGTGTCTGAGGTCAGATTTGAACCCAGGATATCCTGTCCCTAAGCCTTGCTCTCAATCCACTGAACCAACTCACTACCCCCTGCCATATACTTTTATTAATGGGTGTTTTAAAAATATGTGCATTATTAAAATAAATTGTATGGGGAGAAAGAAAGACAGAGACAGAGACAGAGAGAGACAGAGAGACAGAGACATAGATAGAGTCAGAGACAGAGACAGGGACAGAGAGAAAGAGAGATGAACTAAATCATTTTTGGTGTCCCTTCTAGTTCTTATAGAAGAATGGGGGAAATAACCCAAGTTTAGAATAATCCAAAACTTAGGTTAAAATTCCATTTCTGATATTAGCTGTTTGATCTTGCGTAAGTCACTTAATTTCTTTGATACTCAGCTTTCACAGCTATAAAATGAGAACAGTAATACACACAGTGACCTCATAATAATAACTATGTGGTACAATGGATAGAGTACTGGGCCTGGAGTTAAGATTAAAGACCCATCTTCCTGAGAGCAGATCTGATTTCAGACACTTCCTAGCTGTGTGACCCTGGGTAAGTCAATTACCCCTATAGCTTGTTTTCTCATCTGTAAAATGAGCTGGAGAAAGAAATGGCAAGCTACTCCAGTATCTCTGCCAACACTGAACAACAACAATAAAAGCCTCATAACTTTATTGTAATGAGGCTCAATAAGTTAATACATGTAAAGTACTTTAAAACATTAAAGTGATGTATAAATACCAGTTATTATTGTTACTATATCAGTCACACATTAGGTACTGCCAGTTAAGTCATTCAAGACAGTGAATGCATGCAACAACAGCTAAAAGGAGAACATACATATTAGTTGTTTTGACAGTGGCATTTTCTATATACTCATTTGTGAATAGCTTTGTGGTTTTCCTCATATACAAAAGAGGCATTAATGATTTTAGAGAAAAGGAGGGGAAACAATACAATTGGCTTATTATCCAAATCAGTTCGCCTATACTATTTTTTTTAATAGGTAAAAGCAAAATTTCTTCCCAGGACTGCCAAGGACTTTTAACAAATTAGTGAAGAAAAATATAGTGACTTTCTTACTTCTATATATTCTCCAAACTCTGGACTGAAAAGTAGAGATGTTGTTAGTCAGATTATATGGGGTAGAATGCACTGTTTCGTCAATCTGTATGATTAAAGTACTACAGATATTGAACCCCAAAGCCCTTTAGACCTCCTTTAGGCCTACACCTTCATTGTATAGAGGAGGGAACTGAAAACTAGAAAATTAGATCTGTCCCAGATCACACAACTAGTTAGTTGTGCAACCAGGGATCACACACAGGAGCATACAGCTAGTAAGCAGCAAAACTAAGATTTGAACCACAGAACTTTGGTTCCCAAACCAACGCTCTTTCCACTGTATGACACCGGATCCCATTAATGTTCCTCTAAAAGCAGATTCTGACCTGAACTGGAAGAGGATCTATAGACCAGTCCTTTCACTATACCAGTGAGGGAATTGAGGCTCAGGGGAAGTTGTGATATAGTCATACAGAGTTAGTGGCAGAGTGACATTTGCACTGGAACATTCTCTCCCTCTGATTCTGGACTGAGGAAAAGTGGGAAGAAAAGAATAAACAAGAAAAGCCCTAGTAAAGTCAAGTCAGAATGCCTGAACCATCTATGATGGCAGCAGCCAGCTATAGATAATTGTTACTGCCTTTATGGGCACTGGAAAAATGAGGAAGTGGGTGAACCTTGCTTCTTCTACCTTTCTCTCCCAAGAGCCTACCTTTCAGACCCTTGCCAGAAAGCATCTCAAGGACCACTTCTGCTAAATACAATGTATCTTTGCTTAATGCCTTGCTCTTATCTTTGTAAGATAGTAGCTAGCTTTTATCTCTTTGTTTGTTTTTGCCAATATGTTCATAGTAGAATCCCTACCCTTTCCTCTCACTAGGTGGACTCAGTTTAACAATAGATTTTGGGATATAGTACACCTGCCTCTGTCATCTAACCCAAGGAATGACTCTGGTGGTAAGAAGTACAGGTCAAGTAGAAGAGGAAAAAGATGGACATAAAGAGAAGATATTTAGAGAGCAGTGATGGTTCCCCTTAAATCACAACAACACAAAGGATAAGCCATTCCCATGGCCTACTGTCACTAATTCTCTGTATGACCTGGAGCAGGTAACATTGCTCTCTTAGTTTCTATATCTATGAAATGAAGAGCATTTGGAGCAGTTGATCTTAAGGGTTCCTGAAGCTCTTATATTCTATCATTCATAACCTGGAATCTTAATATTATTCATCTAAAAGATACATTCTAACTTGATACATGCTTTTAAAGAGTGCACTCACTACCTGAAGAATTCTTAGCACTTTGAGAAACCTATCTGGAATATATTTTTGTGCCCCACAAAAGTTCACAGATCATTCATAGTGAAAATCTAACCCAGTGGTTCTCAACCTCTCAATTTGTAGCAATGAGAATGCATAATGCATATCAGGTATTTACATTCTGAATCATAACTGTAGCAAAATTACAGTTTTGAAGTAGCCACCAAAATAATTTTTTGGTTTGGGGTCACCGCAACATGAGGAACTGTATTGCAGGGTCATGGCATTAGAAAGGTTGAGAACCACTGATCTAACCCAATGTATAATAATCATGTGAGGTCAAGAATATCATTTCCCAGGGTCAATTCTTTAAAACTCTTATAGTCTAGCTCCAACTATTAAATTTTTTTGAAATTTGGATAAGGGAAGAATTTATGGCCAAACCAGAAATATAAATGATCCCAGGAAGTAAAATGGATAATTTTGATTACACTAAATTAAAAAGGGGTTGCACAAATATAACCATATAGAGAGAATAGAGTCAAATTAGAAAAATACAAGTCATTCCCCAATTGATAAATAGTCAGAAAATAGGACCAGGCCATTTTCAGAAAAAAGAAATCATAGGGAGCAGCTGGGTGACTTAGTGGATTGAGAGCCAGGCCCAGACATGGGAGGTCCTGGGTTCAAATCTGACCTCAGATACTTCCTAGCTGTGTGACCCTAGGCAAGTCACTTAACCACCATTTCCTAGCCCTTACCACTCTTGGGTCTTAGAACCAATACACAGTATTGACTCTAAGATGGAAGGTAAGAGTTTAAAAAAAAAGAAAAGAAAAGAAAAGAAAAAGAAATCATAGCTCTCTATAGTCATGTGAAAAAAATGCTCTAAATCACTATGGATTGGAGAAATGCAGATTAAAACATCTCAGATGTATCAGATTGGCTAATGTGACAGAAAATAAAAGTGAAAAAAATTGGCAAGGATGTGGAAAAATTAGAATACTAATGTACTCTTGGTGCAATTGTGAACTGATCCAACTATTCCAAAGAACATCTGGAACTATGCCTTGGACATACCCTTTGTGCATACCTTTTGATCTAGCAATACCACTACTAGTTCTATAACACACAAATACACACACATATCAAGGAAAAAATAAAATAATTATATATACAAAAAATACTTATAGCAGCTCTTTTTGTAGTGGCAAAAAACTGGAAATTTAGGAGATACCCACCAATTAGGGAATGCCTAGACAAGTTATGGTATATGAGTGTGATGAAATGCTATTGTGCTTTAAAAAATAGCAAGCAAAACAGTTTCAGAAAAGCATAGGAAGATTTATATTAACAGATGCAAAGTGAAGTAAGCAGAATGAGGAGAACATTGTACACAGTAACAGCAGCACTACACCATGATCAGTTATGGACTGCTTAGCTATTCTCAGCAATACAACAACCCAAGACAATTTCAAAGGATTTAACATGAAAAGAGCTATCTGCCTCAAGAGAGAACTAATGGAGTCTGTAGATTGAAGCACTTTTTTTTCACTTTCTTTATTTTCCTCCCCTTTTTTGCAACATGGCTAATATGAAAATTTGTTATGATTTTATATGTACAACTGATACCATATTTCATGTTTTTTCAATGAGAGGGGAAAACATGGGAGGGAAGGAGAGAATTTGGAACTCAAAATTTTTTAAATTAATGTTAAAAATAAATAATAAAAAATTTGAAATATCTGGGTTGAGCAAACTAAACCAATAGCATGAAATCTCACTGATATCTGGGAGCTCTCAAAACACTTGTTTGTATGTCCTTAGTGCAATGTACTTAAAACCATAGTTTGCTAGCTCTACAGGTAGAACTAAATTGGAAGCTCATTCAGTCTTGTTTCTACTAAAACCACCTACTGGCCACACTTCCCTAGCAAAGCTCAGGCAAGCCTTGTAACTAGGCAAACAATAGCATAAACAGTTATTACACAAGACAAACTATGGTACTCATCCAATTATATGATTAGTAATATTTGGCAAGGAATTCTTTGATAAGAATGCCACCAAACACTTATTTCTGAGTGTTTGAGCCAAAGTGGATGGAAGGGAAAAGTCAATAGACTTTTAAACTTGGAATAAAATCTTACAGGAAAACAATTTGCTTTTTAGGGGGATCTGTGCATGGCCCCTTACTCTCCCAGTATACATTCCAAGCTCTGTGCCTTTTGTTGTCCTCTGCTATTCTTTTCCATGTTTTTCCTGTAAATCCTTCAGCAAAGCCCACTCACAATGATGGTGTACTTCCTCTAGTTATTTTCCCACCTCAAAGATAAGAGTGTAGTAGCACTTGGACTATCCATTTGTTTTCTCTTATTCTCAATAGCTACCATTACTAGTAACACAACTCTATTTTTTAAATCTGTTTAGTTATCTGCTTATCCATTTTTATTTAAGAAGTAGTAAAGTAAAAGACATCATTAGTATGAGCATCTTAAAGATCTGAGTTTGCGTTTGACCTATGACATATAGTGGCTGTGATCAAGGACAAGTCACATAACCTCTCAGTGCCCTAAGCAAATCTTTAAGATCATAAATTAAAGAACATTTGGGATCTTTATAGGTGGAGAGAATTTCCTTGTTTAGAATTCCCTGGATGCCAGTAAAATCAAAAGTACTATTCAGTTTTTTTTTTAAGCAGTAATCTATAAAATAGTATATTTTCTTTTTTTTTTTTTGCTTTGGCTTTGTCAGATATCATGATTACAACTCCTGCCTTCTTTCTATCAGTTGAGGCCCAAAAGGTCTTACTCCATCCTTTAATTCTAACCTTGTGAGTATCAACCTGCCTCATATGTGTTTCTTGAAGACAACATATGATAGGGTTTTGGGTTCTAATCCAATCTGCTATTTGTCTGCGTTTTATGGGTGAGTTCATCCCATTCACGTTCAAAGTTATGATTGTCACTTGTGGATTCCCTGGCATTTTGATATCTTGCCCTAGTTCTGACCTTTCTTCCTTAGCTATAACCTTTTGAACCAGTGATTTACTTTAGGTCAGTCCCCCTAGCCCCCTCCCTTGATATGCTTCCCTTTCTAGCCCCTCCCTTTTTATACTCCTTCCTCCTCTCCCCCTCGTTAATTTCCCTTTCTTTCTTACCCTGTTGGATAAGATAGAATTCAGGATCCCACTGGATCTAGATGTTCTTCCCTCTCAGATTTAATTTCACTGAGAGTAAGGTTTAAGTAATACCACTTCACGTTCTCTTCCCCTCCTTCTCATATGAGAATTCTTCCCCTCCCCTTCCCATGTGTATCTTTATATGGGAAAGATTATTCTATTTAGTTCCCCCCCACCTATTTCTTGAAGTAAATCTTAGTATCATCGACGATTCCCCCCTCCCTTTTTCTTTCTTTGCCCCCTTTCACCAAATTTTCATGATGCCCCAATCTTTCCCTATGCATGATTCTTCTAACTACTCTTATGATGCATACAATTTTTGAGAGTTACACAATACATTTTCCCCACATATTGATGTATACAATTTGATGTAAATGTAGTCCTTATAGAAGAGAGTTTGACTTAAAGAAAAAGATAAGATTTATCTCCTTTTCCTTTTCTTTCATATTTACCTTTTCATGTTTCTCTTGTTTTCTGTGATTGGATATCAAATTTTCCACTAAGTTCTGGTCTTTTATTAGCAAATGCTTGGAAATCTTCTATTTTGTTGAATGCCCATACTTTCCCCTGGAAGTATATAGTCAGCTTTGATGGATAGTTGATTCTTGGTTGGAGACCCAGCTCTCTTGCCTTTCTAAATATCGTGTTCCATGCTTTGCAGTCTCTTAGCATGTTAGCCGCTAAATCATGTGTGATCCTTATAGGAGCCCCTCTATATCTGAAGCTCCTCTTCTTGGCTTCTTGTAGGATTTTCTCCTTTTCTTGGAAGCTCTTGAATTTGGCGATTACATTCCTGGGGGTTGTCTTTTGGGGATTTAGTATAGAGGGTGTTCTATGAACCCTTTCTATTTCTATTTTGCCCCCTTGCTCCAGAACATGTGGGCAATTTTCTTCTATAATCTCCTGTAGAATAGCATCTATGTTTTTGTTTATCTCTGTTTTTTCGGGCAGACCAATAATTCTCAAGTTGTCTCTTCTTCCTCTGTTTTCCTGGTCTGTGACCTTATCAGTGAGATATTTTATGTTTTCTTCAAATTCATTAATTTTTTGGCTTTGCTTTATTAATTCTTGCTGTTTTGCAAGCTCACTGTCTTCCAGTTGCTTATTTCTGGTATTTAGGGACTAGATTTGTTTTTCAGCTTGTTCTACCTTTTTGTTAGAGACTTCTAACTCTTTCTCCAATTATAAAGTCTTGTCTATCAGACTGCTGATCTCTTTCTCCCATTTTTCTTTCCAGAAGGTTTCCATCTTTTGGGTAAGCTCCAATTTGAGTTCTTCCAGAGCTTGTAGATAATTTCCATTTTGGGAGGCCTGTTTTGATTTTGTTTGGATTTCATCCTCTTTCTCTTCATTTCCTTGGGTACTCCCACCATAAAAGTTTTCAATAGTCACTTTTTTCCCTTTCTTCTTGGAGGCTTGATTTTGGACTGTGTGAGCCATTCCTTTGGTGGTTTTATTCCCCTTTCCTTTTTGATCTGGGGTCTGGGTGATATGGGCGGGTTTTCTGTGAATTTAGGTTGCCTCAGACTAGTTTTTCCCAGCCTCTGAGGTTTCTTAGAGTGCCGGCCCCTGTGCTCAGCACAACCGCCCCTGTGTTCAGCGCGCCCGCCCCGTGTGCAGGAATCTCCTGTAAAACCACTGAGGGGTGGAACTCTGGTGTTCCCTGTCAGTTCCCAGGGAGCCTGGCTTGCCCCCCCCCCTTCACTACAGCGAGGGGCAACGTTTTGGCCTTAGGCAGTTTTTACAGACTCGCGAGACTCCTCATTGTTCCCAGTTTGCAGGGCGCTCTCTGTCTGTGCGCTCTCAAGTTCCCAGGATTCTCCCATGGAACCACCCTGAGAGGTCATTTCCTAGCAGTCTTTAGATCCAAAGGACCCTGGTGTGCCCCCCAGACAGAGATATTCCACACTCACTCGCTGTCCCAGTGAGCGCTCTGATACCCTATTCTGGTTTGGTGGGGGAGGTGGGGGGAAGGGCAGCTCAGTTCGTGTTTTTGTGCAAGCTTTTCCTCCTTCTTATAGTGTGGAAATGTTCAAACCCCACGTACCTTCATTTCTGTGGGATACTAGAGAGTTCCTCTCTTCTTCCAAAGGTGACTTTTATGCTCTTTTGAGGTAGTCTATTTCACTTGGTGCCGGGGAGAGGAAGTGATTCCTGTCTAGATTGCAGCCATGTTTACCCGGAAGTCCCAAATAGTGTATTTTCTTGAAATGCATTGGCAATCAATAGACTTGATCCTTTGTTTCTGGATATGAAGCTAAACTGAGGTAAAGGGCTTCTATTCTATGACTCCAAGAAGGTCAACTCCTCTATGGTTTACCAGAATCTCTTTTGACTTCAGGTTGTGAAATTACATTTCTTAAAGGGCAGCTAGGTGACTCAGCGGAGAGAGGGGCAGGAGGTGCTAGGTTGAAATCTTGCCTCAGATACTTCCTAGCTGGTGGCCCTGGACCATGCACTTAACCCCTCCCTATTACCTAGCCCCAACCACTCTTTACCTTGTTGATTCCAAAATGGAAGGGTTTAAGAAAAAAAGGAATGATATTTATTAAGGAATTAATGATGATAAAAAAAATCCATCTTAGCTACATTCTAATCAGTTTAACAACATAATCTAAAACTGAAATTGTTTCAGAAAACTTTATTTCACTAAATAAATGTGCATCTGAGGGAACCTGACATCTATATGGAATCCCATGTCCATTTTGGACTCTGTGCTATACATCCTCCATGACAGTGGCAAACATGTCTGACAGATCTACTCCTCCCTGTTTTATGCCCAGTTTGATCTTAATAACCAACGGGTCATTAAACAAAGTCATCTCTGTCATTATACCTTTCAAGCATTCCTGTATGATTTTAACATCTGCAAGGGAGAACCCTGGCTAAGACCTCTGGGTGATCCTATTTTCTAGTGACATGCTGATTACATCAAGCCCAAGAGCATTGAAAAATTTTATAAATGAGATCTATATCTCCCAAAAGATTTCAGATTGATTATCTGTCCACTTGGCTAGGAGAAAAGGGCTGTTTGTTTCTCTTTCTGGGAAAGTTGTGGCTAGACAATTTATTAAGAAAAAGTAGGAAGTTTTCTAAAAACACAAGGTCAAACAAGTAAAAAATGTGGCAGCCACAAAAACTAATTTAATCTTAGATTGTATGAATAGATGCAAATTATCCTGCCCTCATCCGGCCAGATATAGAATAGGCATGGCTACTATTGAATATTTATATAATAGAATATACAAATCATCGTATATTATGATCTTATAACTAATAATCTAATAATAATAACTAATATATATTATATAAATATAATATTTAATTCTGAATGTCATCTTAAATAGACTATTGACTATCTGAAGCTTGCCCAGGGAAGGTTGACCAGGATGGTGAACAATTGGAAATGGGGTCATATAGCCTTGGTTCGGCTTTCTTTTGAGTGTGGTCTTCCATCACTTAGAATGTGAGCTCCTTGAGGGTAGGTACCATCTTTTTACTTGTATTTGTGAAACCAGTGGCTTGAGACTTTCTTATTACTTTCTTCACTGATGAAGATCAAGTATTCTTAATGCTCCACATCCACATGATTGGCAATAGCTTGGGATAAGAGGAATCCTGGTTTCTTTGGGCTTCGCCTCCAAGAGGAAAGGCACACAATTCCAGATTCTCTTTAAGGAAAGGTCCTTTTAGGGAGTTTGGGAAGTGTTTGGGAAGAAAACAACATTTAGAGGAGCTGGCACCTCTCTCATGTTCTGGTCCCCAGTTTACCTCACTTTAGAGACTTCAGGGAATCTCCCCTTGGGTGATATCTAGAACTTCTTTTTTCCCTTTTTCTTCCTTCCTTCCTTCTTTCTTTCCTTCTTTCTTTCCTTAATTACTCTCTCTCTCTCTGTCTCTCTCTCTGTCTTTCTCTCTCTGTCTGTCTCTGTCTCTCTGTCTCTCTCTGTCTCTGTCTCTGTCTCTCTCTCTCTGTCTCTCTCTCTGTCTCTCTGTCTCTCTCTCTCTCTCTCTCTCTCTCTCTCTCTCTCTCTCTCTCATGCACACACATACATGCTCATATGCCTGAGCTAAAAGATCCCACTACTAGGAGAATTCATTCACTTTCCTTTATCTGGTATATTCTCTTCTACATAATTTCTGATTTCTATTTTCTATCAGCTTGGATAAATGCATTTATTTGCTATTCTGTATTCACCATGTGGTCTTTGTATAACTAGAATTTCATGGGAAAGAAAACAATTCTTATTGACTGGGTACAACCCTTTCCCATCAAAAGATCTCAATCAAGAGCTCACCTTGAACCTAGAAATTATATCTCTGAGATTAACAATATTTAGGGTGAGACAGGCAGATATAATTCTTTTTTTTTTCAGATAGATACAATTCTAACCCAGTATCCTCCCTCTGAGGAGATTAGATTCTCAGGGGGGGGGGGGGTAACTAGAGAAGGGTGAATGGCGGAGATAAGAAATATCTCTCTATATTCATGCCTTCCTTTGAGGCTTATTTAGAGACATATACAACCTACATGAGAAACAGACATACACACCCAACATTTGTATTCCTAGCACTTAATATGGTGCCTAGCCCATAACAATCACCTGATAAATGCTTCTTTACTTGACTTAACTGGTTAGGGAGGGGAGAGGGATGTGTTCATTGTCTTATAGTATTTGAGGAATTATAGTATTTTTTTGAGGAAATTTTTTTGAGGAATTTGAGGAAATATAGTATAGCATTTGAGGAATTAATAAGTAGAACAAAGATTAGAGACAATATGTTATAATCAAAATATTGTCAGATTTGGCAATAGAGGGTCTGTGTTCAGATCCCAGGCCTGCCCCTTACTCCCTTTGGCACCAGAAGACTTTAAATACCAGTTGATGGATGGCCACTTGCCTGGGCTATTGTAGAACTTTCCAATTCAGGAGCTGATAACACTAAACTAGATGACATCTCAGCATAGCTTTTTTTTTTTAAGAATATTAGTTGGGGTCAAATAAGGAACTCAGTAGATTGAGAGCCAGGCCTAGAGATGGAAAGTCCTGGATTCAAATCTAGCCTTAGATACTTCCTAGGTGTGGAAAGTTACTTAACTCCCAATGTCTAGCCCTTACTGTTCTGCCTTGGAACCAATATATAGCATTGATTCCAAGAAGGAAGATAAGGGGGAAAAGAAAGAAGGAACAAAGGAAGGAATGAAGGATCAGAGAGATAGGAAGCAAGGGAGGGAGAGAGGAAAGAAGATTAGTTTGTATCATAAGACTTAGATTCAAATGCCAGCTCAGCTATTTATTATGTATTTGATACTGAGGAAGTCATTTAACTTCTCCAAGGCCTCAGGGAGCTTATTTTTAAAATGAGAGTATTGAACGAGGTGATATCTAAGGCTCTTCCAGTTCTAAATAGATGATACTATTAACTCTTTTATTCCTAAATTCTTACTTTCTGTCTTAGTAACAGCTCTAAGATGCAAAGGAAAGAACTAAAGAAATGGGGTTAAATGACTTGCTCAGGGTTATGCAGCCAGTAAGTGCCTGGCATGATTTGAACCCAGGCCCTTCTGATTCCAGATCCAGTGCTCTATCCCTGTGTCATCTACTTGCCCCTATTCAAAATTCCTTCTAACTCTGAAAATCAATGACAACACCTGAAAACCTGAAGGGATGACAATTGACCTAAGACCCAGAAGATCAACAACTGTAAAGCTAAAAGAAACCATAAAAACCACTCTAGCTCAACTCCTTAATTTTTTAAAGGAGAAAACAAATGCCTAGGGATTAAAGAACTTGCTGAAGGCCACAGAACTGGTATTTGAACTCATATCATCTAACTCTGGATTGAGTTACTCTTTCTACCACAACTGGTTTGTTCATGGAAAGAGCATGGTTA
This sequence comes from Monodelphis domestica, assembly GCF_027887165.1. Taxonomy (NCBI): domain Eukaryota; kingdom Metazoa; phylum Chordata; class Mammalia; order Didelphimorphia; family Didelphidae; genus Monodelphis; species Monodelphis domestica. The sequence goes on from NC_077231.1 coordinate 262,135,501, forward strand.
TGGGTCTTAAGTGACCTATTGCTTGTGCTTCATGATGCCACAAGAACAGAGCTCAATTAAGGGTAAAAATTGAATTCAATGGAAAGAGTACCAAATTGGGATCAGAAGAACTATGTTCAAACCCCAGCTTTGCCATTTATTACGTGTGTGACCTTGGCCATGTTATCTCAGTTTCTTTATCTGTAGAATAGAAGTAATTGAACTAAATGGCATTTGAGATCCCTTCCAGCACTAAATCAATGACCCTAATATAGGGTGTTTATTTTTATCTTTGAAGATATTAAAAATACTTTGTAAAATCTTTTTTATTTTGTGATGAAATGGAAAAACAATTCTAAGGTTGAGGAAATCTCAGATCCACCTTTTAACTGGTAGAACAAGGAAGCATTCAACAGGATGGATTTAAATTGGCCAGGAGCTCAAGGGCCCTTTACAAGATAATAGATCATACAGCAGGAGCCAAAGTGAGGCCATCAATGAAGGCAGTGAGGAACTATTTTGTGTGGTGTTATTAACCAGTGAAAAGTACACTACAGATTCTACTGCATGACATTTATCAACAATGGAGGGTTTCAGAGCAAGCGCCTAAAACAGGAACGCATTGCCACCTACTGCTTACAGCTGATTATGTTTCTTTCAAACTATAATTACCCACAGGAAAACCAAATGCCACATACATCGTTTCAAATCTTAAAGTTCATCCATTTAAGTTATTGCCATGCATGCAATTACCAAATATGCAACACAAACAACAGAATCGCTTTTAGTGTTGAAAACTTCTTAAGCCTTCCAGTGGTCTGCCAAATTATCCAGCTCCTATTACCATTGACAAGTTAATGTGCTCTCAGGAAAAGCAGAATGCACTTCTGCATGCAATTAACCGTCATCTTGGCTCCTGCCTTCCTACTTGCATTTATTCATGATGGCATTTTGCTCACAAAATTAACGGTCCCCACAAATCCAGCTATCCTGTTTATTCACTTTATTTCCAGATCAACTTTGCAGATACCAAACTGTCTGGGCATGCTTTGCCTGAAACTACTCCATCTCAAGTGGCCTTTACAGGTATTCATTTACAAGAGAATGAGGGGAGATGAGTGGCTGGCAGGATCTGGGACCTGTTCCTTTTCCAAGTTTTAAAGAGACAGCTAAACCCAAACCCACAGAAATAGAGTGGGCCCCTGGGAATTTGCACAGTTAACAAAGTATTGAGTCACATTGGTAAGAACTGAGCTTAAGTGAAGTTCTAAAACTATTTCCATTCCACCCATATCCAGTATTTCCCTAGCAGACTTGTTCTGCTTAGTCCCAGAGGGTAGAACCAAGGATATTAGGAAGAAATTGCAAAGAATCAACTTTAGAATTGGCTCAGGAAAAACTTCCTAATAATTAAAGCTGTCTAAAGGTAGAGTAGACTGCCTCTAGAGGTGGTGGATTCTCCCTCCATGGAAGAAAGCAAAAAGGGAATGGTGGACTTTAAAAAAAAAAAACTCTTATCTTCTGTATCAATTCTAAGTCAGAAGAGTGCAAGGAGTAAACAATCAGGTGACTTGCCCAAGATCACATAGCCAAAAAGTGTCTGAGGCAAGGGCTATAAAACTGTGCATACCCTTTGATCCTGTACTGCCACTTCTGGATCTGTACTCCAACGAGATAATAAAAAGGGGGGAAAGGATCTACTTGTTCAGAAATATTTATAGCATCTCTTTTTGTGGTAGCAAAAAATTGGAAATTGAGGGGATGTCCATCAGTTGGGGAATGCCTGAACAAGCTTTGGTATATGCTGGTGATGGAATTCTATTGTGCAATAAGAAAAGATAACCAATATATCAGAAAATGTTGGAAAGATCTCCTTGAACTGATGCAGAGAGCAAAATAAACAGAACTGGAGAACATTGTATACAGTGACAAAAATATTGTATGGTGATCAATTGTGAAAACTTGGCTACCCTCAGAAATGCAATGATCTGAAACTGTCATGAAAGACATGATGGAGAATGCTATCCATCTCCAGGGAAAGAACTGTTGGACTCACATTGGATGTGGATCAAAGAATACTAATCTTTCACATCAGTGTATTTATGATTTTATTTGGGGGTTTTGGTTATGCAGGAGTGTGCTCTTACAACAATGACCAATATGGAAGTGTGTTTTTCATGATAATAAAAAGAAAAGGGAAAAAATGTCTGAGGTAAATAATTTAAACCCAGGTCCTACCAATTCCAGGCATAGCAGTCGAGGTGCCATTCCATGGTCACTTCTTGACAATTCCTTTCTTGTATGTGGTTATGGCTGTGAGGTAGCACAGTGGATAAGACTGCAGACTCATCTTCCTTGGTTCAAATCTAGCCTCAGACACTTTCCAGCTGTGTGATCCTGGGCAAGTCATTTATCTCTGTTTGCCTTAATTTTTTCATCTATAAAATGAACTGGATAAGGAAATGGCAAACTGATCTAGTACCTTTGCCAAGAAAACCCCATAAGGGGTCACAAAGAGTTAGATATGACCAATACAACTTAACAACAAATGGCTGAGGTCCCTTCTAACACAAAGATGCTGTGATTCTGTAAGTATGTGATGATTTTTCCATTGAAATGGCACTTGTTTTGAACTTGACATATGCACAAAAGGCCCTGCTTGAAGGAGAGCCTTTAAAGACTACATTTTGCTCAATGAAGTCATCTTCTTTTTGTATCCCCAGTGCTTAGCAAAGAACCTGGTATATAGTCAATGCTTAATAAATTTTTATAACTGACTGACAATAAACACAATGGGATTCTGCATCCCCTAAACCTTTCATTAAGTTATATGTTTATAAGGATATGATTTGCTACTCAAGACCCTCTTCGAAAGCCTACCTATTTGTTGTTTTCTTGTGTTCACAGAGGATGCCTACTTTTGAGGTGGACATAGACAATTCTCAGTTACTGGACTTGCAATTTCATTGAGATAGCTAACTTCTGGATCAACAATCAATCTAATCTCCCTCCTTCCTATGCAGGTCATCACCTTCTTTGCAACTTATAATCATAAAAGACTAGGCTAGTGTATGAAGATGTTAAATGATTTGCTCAGGATCACACAGTGATGAATATATTTAAGAGATAAGACCCAAACACTAATCTCCCTGGCTTCAAGGTAGAGCTTGACCCACAATACTGGGCAAAAACTGACAAAGATATAGTAGGTTAATAGTTGCTAATGTCTTCTGGGTCACATTCCCCTCCTCCTTTTTAATTAAAACTCTTATCTTTTCCATTCTTCTGGAATCTTTGAGATATTTTGAAAAATGATCCCTTGAGTGCCTCTAAAATGGCCTGAAGATGACACATGTAAAACCCAGTGGAATTTCACATCGGCTGTGGGAGGGGAAGTGGAGGGAAAGAACATGAATCTTGTAGCCATGGGAAAATATTCTAAATTAACTAATAAAATAAAATGAACTGAGGGGGAAAATAAATAAATAAAGTAAAATCACTTGAAGGACAGATTTCCTCAGTATGTGTCTAGTCAGGTCCAGTTACTGTTCCTTGGAGAAGGAAATGGTAAACCATGTAGTAGTATCTTTGCTAGGAATGGTCACAAAGAATTGGACATGACTTAAAAATGACCCAACAACAAAAGTTATTCTTCCTGACCTCCTAGAGTCCCAGACTTAGTACACACTACTTCCATCCAGGCAATCTATTGTCAAAGTAAACTGACCATCTTGCTGTTCCTCCATCATGACATTCTATTTCTACTCTTGGCTTTTTGGACAGGTTGTTCCCTTACGCTCCTTATCTCTGCCCCTTAAGCACAAGGACTATTTGACTTCTCAAGTACCCAGAACCATGCCTGGTCATAGTGGGCACCTAAAAATGCTAACTGATTGATTCATTCATCTAGTTCCTTGAATGCCATTTCTACTTTCTCATAAAGCCTGCTGGTTTTTGAGATGTTGCAATATAAATGAGTTCATTTCACTCTTATCAGTAATGAGAAGAGATCACTTTGGAAAGTCTGTCAAATCTGTTCCATTACATAACTGTCAATTGTTCTCCTTCCATTTTTATCTAGAGATGCACTTAGGACAGGGCTGTTGAATTTCATGCCAAGCTTTCTGTAGGCTCATTTTCTACTCTTGTTACGTTTTATTGTTTTGTGAAATTATACTGTTCATCATTCTCTTTTGTAATGTTTTGCAAATGAACCTTTTTTTAATTCTAAACCAGATTGCTGACCTTGACAGTCATATCTTTCCCATTTGGCAAGGGGATGAAGTATTTGCTGGCCAAGGCCGATTCATTTAATATCCATCACCCCCCAGTTATGGTCTACTGCTGTAGATCATGGAACACCATGACCTTATGAAAATCAAAACTTCAGGTGACCCCAACAGTAATGGAAAAGGACATGATAGGTATAAGTAGGCTACAGCATACTACCAATTATGACTGGCTTTTTGAGGAGTGGTAAAATTGGTATCATCCAAAAGCTTGTATAATGAACCAGAAAATGAGGTTGAAAGATCTTATTATAATGAGGGGAGAAAAGAAAAGGAGCATTTAAGTGCCTGCTCTGTTCCAGGCACTGTGCTAATCACTTTATAAATATTACTTCATTTTATCCTACAATAACTCATTACAGTAGGCACTAATATTATTCCTATTTTATAGTTGAGGAGACTGAGGCAGAAATGTTCAGTTTCATATAGCTAGAAACTACCTGAAGTTGGATTTGAATTCAGGTTTTCCTAACTCCCAGTTGCATCTTTGTATTGTATTGATATCCATGAAATATTAAAAAACCTAAAAAGCAGTCTCAAACACATGGAGAACTTATGCTCTACAAGACAAGAATCCCACTGGCATGGATAGGTTAGGACCTACAGTTCTAGAGGTAATACCAACACTAATGAAAACACAGACTCACCAAAGCATCAAAGAAAGTATAATACTTTTCTATTTGTAAAAAACTTTACTAATAAATTTTTCATTAATTTTCACAACTGCATGTGGGAATGGTCCATCATCCATTTTAAAGAAGAAAAAACTTGGAACAGATGGGCAAAGTGACTTGCCTCAGGATGTTCAGACATTCATTGATATTAGATCTCAAAGACTTTCCTATCTGAAGCTTAGTCACTTCTCTTTTCCAAAGATGAGAATCCTAACCTACCACATAGAAGGGGCCCTGGCTTTTGATTTGTTTTTCTAATAGTCCTGATAGATTTTTTTGTGATGTTGTCAAACACACGTTATTGTTATTATTGTTTTGTTGGCAATATCCTAGTTGAGAAGTAGGGGATACAGCCAAGCAGAGCCCAGCAATGGCAGTGAACCCAAAGAGCAATGGAACATCAAGCAATGGTAGCCATCAAGGTATCATCCAAGGGCAATGACAGAGGACTTATGGACATCTTCAACACTATGGTATAGAAGACATGAGTTTCCCTTACTCACTGTGCACCATGGTGGTATTGTTCTCTATCTTTTTAGCCCTCCTCCTGTGACCTTTGCTTGGGTCTACTCTCCCCACTGATGCTATAATTTAGAGTAAAGATGTTTTCTCATTACCCTATTTTAGTAAATATCTTTCTTTACTCTTTCTGATTCTGTTTGGATTTTCTTGACAAAGACACTGGAGTGGTTTGCCATTTCCTTCTCCAGATCAATTCATAGATAAGAAAATTGAGACAAACAAGGGTCAAGTGACTTGCCCAGGGTCACGCAGGTAGGAATAGTCTGAGGCCAAATTTAAGCTCGGGAAGATGAGTCTTTCTAACTCCAAATCTGGTACACAATCCACTGCACCACCTAATTACCCTAATTAATATCTTTGCTTTCTGCTAACTCTGACCTCTGATTGTCTATTCAAGATAAGTACATCAGTGGGGGTTCAGGAGACATAGTTTAGGAGTATGCATTTGAAGGGGTTGGACTAGATGATTTCCAAAGTCCCTTTGAAAATGAAAATGAGATAAAAAAAAGATATCAGTGAAATTTTTAAAATAAAATTACCTTACCTATTTTAGGTCCCTTTGAATCTAAAGTGGTAGTAAAAAACCTCTATTAGCAATCAATTAAAGGTTGTATTGAAGCAAGATTTGAGGTCTCCAGCTTTAGTACCATTATTGAACTCTATGTACAAAACAAGCAGAAATCCTTTCGTGTTATCATAAGTATAATAGGCAACTGTTCATCATTTGGCGATCAGACTTAAAAATATTTTCCCCAATGACATGTAAAAACAATTTTAACATCCTTTTTTTAAATTTTGAGTTCCAAATTCTCTTCCTACTATTTTCCCTCCCTTCCCCACTACCTGAAATCATAAGCAATTTGTTATAAATTTTACATGTGCAATGACATAAAACATTTTTCCATATTAATCATTTTGTGGAAGAGATCTCAAATGAAAAAAGAAGAAAAAGAAAAAATAAAATATAAGTATGTTTTTCTCTGCATTCAGACTCCATCAGTTCTTTCTCTGGAGGCAGACAGCATTTTTCATCATGAGTCTTTGTCTTGGATCACTGTATTGCTGAGAATAGCTAAATCAATCATATTTGTTCATCAAACAATATTGCTGTCAGAGTATACAAAGTTCTTCTGGTTCTGCTTACTTTACTTTGTATCAGTTCATGTAAGTCTTTCCAGATTTTTCTGAAATCATCTTGCTTGTCATTCTTATAGAATAATAGTATTCCCTCTCCATTGCAATCATATACCACAATTTACCTGCAATTCCTCAATTGAAAGACAATCCCTCAGTTTCCAGTTATTTACTATTACAAAAAAAGAGCTGCTATAAATGTTTTGTACAAATATATCCTTTTCTTTTTTTAAATCTCTTTGGGATACAGAATTCAACAAACTTTTTAAAACAATTGCAAAAATAAAAATTTTAAGTAATATGGACTCACAGAGGTCCTTGAAAGCTAAAATAGGACAAAACTATCAAATAGATAACCATCAGGCCCATAGTACTCATGAGTGTGGTCCAAACCAATTTAAAATGTAATTCCAATGTGATTTTAATGTGTTGGTGTATTTATTTTTAAAAAGATATGTGGGAACATTTGTGGTTTTCTAAGTCACTCTATAGCCTGACAGACCCTTAATAGCCTCCATTTCTACTGAATATCATAGCCCAAGGAAACCCAACCTGTGAGAGCAATTTAAGAATGGTGTGGTTGGAGCCAATATCAGTGCTAGTATGATTATTGTATATATTGATCCTCTGGTTCTGCTTTCTTGGTCCTATCTCAGCTCAGAAAAATCTTCCCATGTTTCTCAAATTCCTCAATATATTTAGTGACTATGCAGTACTGACACTTGACTATTATTATCACAAGCACTTTGGCTATTTCTCTGCTCCCAATCAACTCACAGTAACACCTTAATCTTTGTACTTCTCTTTTCAAAATCCTTTAATGAATCTCTGTTGCCTGCATGTTCAACTCCAATGTCCTCAATCTGACATTCAAGGACCACCTTAATCTAACCTCAAAATACGTCTTCTCTTATTTCCCAACATGAAAGACTCTTTCCAATGTAGAGATCTGTCTGCCCCCTGATCCCTTAGCACCCTGATCACATTGCTCATTCTGAGGGTTCCTGCTTGGAAGTAGATGCCCAGAATTCTTGACCTCCCTTGAATCTCTCAGAATTCCATGAAGTTCTCAAGACACAATTTATCTCACATCCTCTCCAAAAATTTCCTTGAAATCTACAGCCTATAATGACCTCTCCCTTTCCAGACCTGCTATACCACCTATCTGTCCCACTCAATATTTTAACACACTTAATTCAACCTTGCTACATCACATGTGTTGCTAACTAAATCTGGTCATCTCCATACACTTATTTACACATCCCTAAGAATGCCTGCTAGCCTCCAAAGTAAGTACATCTGTATACGTTAGCTACTGTAAAAATGAGTGATGGGAGCTGTTGGGTTTTTTTATGTGTTTTGTCATTAAAGAATATATACTTAGAAAAATTCATATAAATGTAATTAAGTCCCCAAGAAAATAATGACATGGAAGAAATTTTGTGTCTCTTGCTATTTCAGAAGGTAAATACGTACACAAATGCAACAAATGTATTTGGATTAGGGCTGCCAACACTCTTTCCAATGTTGATTTTTGATACTTTTGGTAGAAAGCATTTATATATTGTGAACTTGGAAATTACTCCACCCTAATTAGACATACTTTAGGGGAAGAAAAAGTTGTAAACTCCTGATTGAAAAATGAAGGTACTTAACTCATACCTTATAGTGAAGCTAAAACTTAAGGTGTCTATTTTTAGATCTAATACAAAAGGGTGTTAAGTACCTATAAAAATTAAATTAATCACAAAAAGGTCAAGTAACTCACAAAAGGTAAACTTAACAAAGAACTGTGAAGTACCTCAGAAGATATAATCTAACCAGACAAGGTGAGAACTAAAGAGTGGATAGTTCTGGAGAAAATCTAATCAAAGAAGGTGAGAACTAAAGAATAGGCAGTCCTAGAAAAAGCATCTACTGTGATTGGTAGATATGAAAATTTAGGGGAGGTGACATAAGAGAAAATTTCTTTAAAAGGAGGCTAAAAAGTCAGTTCAGGAATGTCAGTTCAGTTCAGTGTGCAATTAGATTAAGAGTGTAGTTCAGTGAGGACTGGAACTCAGGCTGGAGAATCCCCCTCAGACAGCTTCCTTGGAGATGGTCTCATGGTGAGTGATAAGACAGTGACTCCCTTTCCCTTAGGCTCAGGGAGGCCACTTTGGCCAAGGCCTTTAACTACTGCCTGGCTCAGCTTGAGCCAGAGCAGTTTTAAAATAATTCTTCTCTCTCTCTTTTCCTTAATTCCTTCTCTCTGTATTAATTAAAATCACCATAATTCCCAGCTGACTTGGGTATTTTATTATTTGGGAATTTTCCCTAGTGACCAATTATTTAGATTTCAAGTCACAAAGCTAAATCATTTTTACAATATAAATACACATACAGATACGCATACATATACAAACATAGACATAACTGTCATGCTTAAATAAGATACTCAAGGAATGAGTCATTAGATCAATTGCCCTCTAGTATATAGAGATGAGATGAAAAGTAATATACTCAACTCCTATGTAACAGAATTAATTATATCTCAGTGAGAGCATCAAGTAATTTGACAAGGGTCCCAAGTTCTAGTTATCAGCTAGTTTTGGTTTATAAGTCAATGATAATTTAAAGTACACATTTTATGAGAAAGAATATAATCAAATTTCAAACTCTTGGATTATGAAAAGGGGGAAAAGATGAGGTGCTCTAAAGTCACAAAAGGATAGCCTTGATTTTACTGTAATGTCAAGATCAGTGTTGTCATTTTTGTTCAGTAGTTTCAGTCATGTTCAACTCTTCATGACGCCATTGGGGGTTTTCTTAATGAGGATACTGGAGTGGTTTGCCATTTCCTTGTTCAGCTTATTTAACAGATGAGGAGACTGGGGCAAACAGAGTTAAGTGACTTGCCCATAGTTACAAAGATAGTAAGTATCTGAGGCTACATTTGAAGTCAGGGCTTCCTGACTCCAAGTCTGGCACTTTAACCATTATGCCACCAAAATAGAGTGTGTCTAGAAAAGAATTTTTAAGAATGACACTTGGGTTCTTTGAGATAAATAAAACAGTAAGATGGTTAGAACTCTGATAGACTAGACTGGAAATGAGTATGGAATATAGGAGGGGTGTTACTGGTGATCTAGATTGAAGCACTTCTCAGTGAGTTGAGGCCAAACTCTGGTAGCCGAAGAGGGTGCCCCCATATATGAAGTCCTTGGAACCAATAAGAGATGGCTACATCTTTTAAACAAGTCCTTCAGTGCTACCCTCTCTGCCACTATGCATGAGGCTACATATCCAGTTCCATGAGAATTACCCTTAGTTCAGAAGATTAATGGAGCTTCCTTGATCACCACTCTCCTGTGACACTCAGAAGATACAACTCTCATATTTTACTATTCACCATGTTAAACACAGAATCACTTATGCTTACCTATAATATAAAATACTGATGTGATCTAATTTGTGTATTTGATGTGTATACATAGGCACATCTCTGAACATTCATTTTATTTTTTTATTTTTACCTATGGTTGTCAATTATCTTAGATTATAAATACCTGTAAAATGGGGCTATTAATCAGATTTACTCTCTACAGTGCCATTTATACCAAGGTATAGTATTTAATAAATACTTTGAATCCTATAAGTTATTTAATAAGTGAGGATAAGTTAAATTTATTTATTAAAAAAAAGAAAAATAGTGGTTTTTAATAAATCTTCTCCCATATTTAATCAGAGGCAGCTAAGTCACACAGTGGATAGAGTGCCAGGCCTAAAGATTGATCTTCCTCGATTTAAATCTGGCCTCAGACACTTACTAGCTGTGTGAGCAAGTCATTTACCCCTCTTTGTCTGTTTTCTCATCTATAAAATGAGCTGGAGAAGGAAATGGTAAACTGTTCCAATATCTCTGCCAAGAAAATTCCAGATGGGGTCATGAAAAGTTGGACATGACTGAACAACAATGTTAGGCTATTGAGTGAATGAATAATCTATGCATCTATAACTACCCTTTGCCTTACCCCCTCTTACTTCCCCCCAATTGTCCTATTCCTCTCTGATTCCTCCTTATATTCCCTGTGCCTAGACTCTGCCTATGGCTAACATCCAGATTCCCTTAAAGCAGAATCTCTTGCCTTATCTTTCCTGATGCTACTGACTTTCTAAGATTCCCTCTCCACTGCCCGCATCCAGACCTACCCCACACACACACCCCTATTCCAAGCCCCAGTATTTGGTCTAATTTCTGTATCCTAGTCATCTCAGTCTTAACTATCCCAGCAACAATGAGCATCATCTCTAACATCTCCCATTTCCCAGCATTTGCAAAGGATGGCACCCATGCTTGGGACATCTCTCTGTTCATTCATGCCTCAGAATTCTTAGCTTGCTTCAAGGTTCTGTTCAGGTGCTGCTGCTTCCATAAAGCCTTCCCTGAATCCCTTTGTAACAAATATGCACACACTCTCTCTCTCTCTGTGTGTCTCTCTCTGACTCTATCTCTGTGTCTGTCTCTCTCTCTTTGTCTTTTCTCTCTGTTTTTCTTTCTCCCCATCTTTCTCTCTCTCCCTCCCCTTAAATTATTATTTTTTTAATCTGGAAAACTGGGTAGTGACGTGGATATGGTGCCGGGCTTTGTGTCAGTAAGACTCATCTTCCTGAGTTCAAATCTGCCTTCAGACACTTACAAGTCAGTTTGCCTCAGTTTCCTCATCTGTAGAATAAGCTGGAAAAGGAAATGGAAAACCATTTCAGGAACTGCCAAGAAAAGTCCCAAAAAGGGGCCATGAAGACTAGGGCATGAATGAAAACAACTAAATAATAGCAACATTTATCTATTTACATATTGCTCTCTTCCCAACTCTTCAAGAAAAAGAACTACTTTTTCATGTTTGTCTTTGTCTCTTCAGCACCTTATTCAGAGTAAGTGTATTGAATAATAAATGTATATTGAAGTGATTAAAGAAAACACATAACTGTTGGCATACAAAGCAGATGTAATAATTAAATATCTAGTTCCCATTCCTATATGTCCCTCATCTCCTTCTTAAAGGAAGTTTCCTTTAGAAATCATGCTGAATACAGAGAAGTATAGAAAGACTTAGATAAACTGATACAGAATGAAATAAGCAGAACAAAAATAAATATATACAATAAGGACAACAATGTAAGTGAAAAAGGGAATACTCAATATGGAGGTGAAAGATCCACAGGTATTACATATTACACAGGTATTGCACATTTTTAAAAATTTTTCAATGTATCAATCAATCTGTTTTACTGATTTTATTTCTCTTTCTCTCTAAAAAATATTGTCATATGGGATGGCTCTATAAGTAGGGGAAAGGGAAGGATACAGGGAATAGATACTAGAGTGATGTTATATATTATAGAAATATATAACAAATATACATACGTATACATAAAATTATTAATTATAAGTATCATTATATTATATATAACAAATATACACATATAGCATTTTGTGGACCTTAAAGCAAATGTCAACTATAATTATTATTCAGTGCTCAGCTCTGCCAATTTTTAGGTATGTGACCTTGGGCAAATCCTTTAACTTGTACAAATTGAATATTTTTCAATAAATCACATAGATGGGGCCCTCAAGCTACATTTAGGAAAGCAATTTTTAAATATAAAACTCAAGATAATTGTAACTACAAATTATTCTATATGCTTTATTTTCTTCTGTTTTTGGTGACCACTATACCATTACGAGGGGGTAAAGACAGGGATTCTCTATCCTACACTATCACTACAACCACTCCACACACATATGCACACACCACTGAATTCCATTCTAAAAAACACAGAAGATATTACAAATGCTCCTAAAGGATGAAATGGCAAACCATTAGTTCCCCTGTATATTCAATTACTTTTTCTTCTTTCTCTTTATTTCATGAGTTCTGGTGATATGTCCAGAGCCAAGCCCTAATACATGACTTGAATTATAAAGAAGCACTGATTATTAGAAATGAAGAATGAGAAAGAAAGTGAGATATTGCTCCACTACTCTTTTTTTTTTTTTTGAGACCCTACAATCCATCTCATCATTTTTTCTCTGTGGTCCCAAAGCATTCTAGGATAGTATCTTAATCCACTCCCATTTCCTTTATTCCTTCTTCTCCCAGGCAGCACTGTATATGGTGCCCAGGATTGGCTCCAGAGGCAGAGGAGAAAGGAAAGGGGGTTAGAAAGAAGCAATAATGATAACAGGCAATAACATTTCCAATAGGTTTGTTATAATGAGTGGATGATGAGGCTGTCTGAGTATTCACCAGTTACCTACATCAAGAGTTAAAGAATGTCACCAAACAAAACTTAACCACAGTTAATCTGACACATTTAATAGCAAGAATAATTGTTATTGTACAGCATACTAATTAGGCATACATGGCAAGCAATTCCCACAAATGACTGTAATTAGAATTGCCTTTACATAGATGAAGCAAACATTTCTGAGGCAAGTTTGCGAAGGGTTGAGAAGAAGAATTTGGGTGGAATAGAAAGCTGCTTTTAGACCCATGAGGAAACCCCTGAGTCTAAAGCACAGATGACTGGCACTCCTCATTTCTTCAAACCAGCCTCAGAGCAGTTTTTAGTTCTTCCAAAAGTCAGCAGTATTCCCTATCCAAAAATCTCCTATTTACTTACTGTTTCTTCCTCCTGATATTCCTGATCTGGGTATTTCTTCTAGTAGTACATGTTGCACTACATCCATGCCCACTCAGCCTTTAGACTTTTGGTTCACATACTCCCAAAGGTCCCTGGTAAAGGAATTTTCCTATATGCCATGCCTTTCCATCTTTTTACATCTTATGGGTAATAGCACAAGACTCAGGCAATCTTTGAGATCCCTCTATCTTGTTATATGCCTGGTCTACTTCCTTTTGCAATTATAGATTTCTTGAATGATTGAATGCCATTAGTTGCACATTAGTTATGCTTACAAAGATGCTGTAGCCTATTAACACTCACCACACAGATGCCTTTCTTTAATCTGGGGTAATTATAACTTGAATATTAGTTTTCCAAGATTTGCAGATAATATTGGAGTTAATAAAATGGTTTTTCTGAGGACAACAGTTTGAGATCATTCAAAACTATATTTCCATAATATAATTTCCTAAATATAATCTAAATATGAGAGGAAATTGGCACTTTCCTTTTCATTTCTGGACTTATCTCATTGTCATAAGCAATTTCTAACGTCATCTATATTGCCTAAAATTTTAACTAGGGTTCCATTTAGGTCAATAAGCAAATAATTCTCCCAAGAGGAGAAAGGGATGACCATCAGTCAGTCACAACTTGTAGATTCATTTAATGACATTGCTTTGCTAACCAAGCTCAAAAGGAATAGTAAATATAGAGAGATTCTCAGGGAGAATGGAGGTAAAGGTAACTTTGGAACATGTAGCACTTTATAGGAGGCCAGATGTGAATAAAGAGGATAAAGTAAGGTCTTTGAATAGTTAGGAGGTAATGTAAGGACACAGATCTACTCAAAGAGTGAGGGATGAGGAGGAACTCAGAAAAGGATTTGGGAAGTTACCAAACTAAAATGTAAGCTTTTAACGAGAGCCAGCAATTGGGAGCTTTCATTTTACATGCTATTAAAGATACCATTGTCAGGTCCCACCCTGTTCTTGACTGGGCCTGACACATGTCACTGACCTGGTAGATTAGGTTCAGATATATGAATAAAATGAGACACTTATAGGCCATTCAAGTTAACCAAAAAAAGAGAGATTTACTTGGCCATAGCAACAGAATCTTATTCTATAGAAGACAAACATTAAGGACCCCTCAAGTTGATTGCCTAAGTCAATCAATAAACATTTATTAAGTGACTAGTTTGTGCCAGGAATTATGGTAGGTACCAAAGATACAAAAAGAGGCAAGAAACCCTGAGGGACACCTAACCCTAGAGTGTGTGGTCTGAAGGGGGATCTAACAAAGGAGACAGAGATGAAGCAGCCAAATAAACCAGAAGAGTGTGGTATTCCCCAAAAAATAGAGAAAGGAGAGTATCAAGGAGGAAAGAGTGATCACCAGAATCAAAGGCTGCACAGTGGTCAAGGAGAATGAAAACTGAGAAGGCCATTTGATGTGTCAATGAAGAGATCATCAGTAACTGTGGAGAGAGATGTTTCGGTGGAATGATAGTCATCGATTATGTTATAAGGTATTAGGAAGAGAGTAAAAAGAGAGAAAGTGGAGGCATATAATGTATATGGCCTTTTCAAGGAGGTTAGCCACAAAGGTGAAAAGAAATATAGGATGATAGTTAACAAGGATAAAAGGATTAAGTGAAGTTTGTTGGTTTTTTTTTTTTCAGGATCCAGAAAGACATGAGCATACTTGTAGATAGTAGGAAATGAATCTGTTGAGAGGGAAAGATTGAAAATAAGTGAGAGTGGAGATGACAGAGGAGGTAATTTGTTAAAGGAAACAAGATAGAAGGGAATCTCTTGAGCAAGTAGAAGAGTTAGCCTTGGTAATGTGATATTTAAATCACCTTTTAAGATTGTTATAATATTAATTTAAGGTCGCCAAGGAATTCACTTATGAAATTCCTAAAATGAAACACTCAAGTCAGAATGGAGTTTATGGTGGTTTAATTACAAAGGGAGTAAGAAAGAAGGAGAGGGAGAGAAGGAAAGAGGGGGGAAAGGAAAAAGGTTAACTCAACCTCTGGCAGAGCCAGAGGGAGTTTAGACCTGGAAGGCCCAGGTAGAGAAGAGAATCAGTCCCTTGATTCACAAGACCAATCTGAAGGAAAGCTGTCTGTGGGCCTCCTCCCTCTCTGAGTTCCTAGAATGAACTGGCGTGCCTCGCTCTGTCCCAAGGAAGTGAGCAAACTCCAGAGGCTTCTCTCTACGTCACTTCCTCTGCCTCACAAGTGCCAATGGTGGCTCAAGCTTGGCTTAGGACAGCCCAGGTGGGCACTTAGTTATTTCTGATTTGTCATTAACTAGCACATGCCCGTGTAGTGTGGGTGTACACAATTTTGGGTGCTAGACCAAGCAAGATGGAGATTCAAAAATCACAGTAAGGAATAAATCCACTTCATTATGTGAGATAAGAGTAAATGAAGGGTAGGGGCAGAAAGCACCTGAGTCATAAAAGAAGAGAAAGAAAAGGGAGCTCATAGTAAATTACTGCAATTTTTCTATAAAATATGAGTCAAAATTCTCAGTTGAGTGAAACTCTTGAACCCAAGTTATCCATTGTGATCTATTAACCAAGGCTCCAAGAACCCCTAGAGTTGTGTGTGGCTGCTTTCTACTGAGGGGATGAGGAAGTCCTGTCAATGGTCTGAATTTTTAGTCCCCTGAGCCAATCAACCCTTGAGGAAAGTCTCCACACCTTTTAAGTTAAAAAATAGTCTAACTTGCAAGTGGGGAGGGGGAGTGGGGGAGGGGGGGAAAGGATTAGCATCTTGTTCCTACTTTGTAATACCTAATGTGGAGAGGAAATTTGAAAAGGAGAGAGGCAAGCTAGGCACAGTTAGTGTAATAAGTAATAATAAGGGACTATATTGATTGGTAATTGATAACTAACAGATCAGGCAGTTATCTTATTTCTTCTGTCTTTCCCTCCTCCCTCTTCTTCCTTCCCTCTTTCAGGCTCCCTTCAGCCTCCCCTCCCCTCCCCCTTCCTTCTTCTTTCTAAATCAACTCAGGGTGAGTTTATGATGTCTCAAATGAAATATTCTCTCTTCTTTATCTTAAGTAGGGGTTTATTTGGGGAAGACAGGAAGGGATAAGGAATGGAGGTAAGAGGGTTCAGGATTTCCCTAATACTACAATGAGTCTTAGGTTGGAGGATGATGGAATATAATTCAATTGAGAGAAATGGCTGATAGGTCTGGAAGTTCAGTCACTATCATCAACAGAGCAAGTCAGAGAGAGAGAGAGATATCTGGACTTTTGTCCTTCTTTCTTCTGTCTTCAAAATCAAAAGGCCACCTCTTTTCTGTCTTCAAGGTTAAAGACATAGCCCTTCAGTTGGTCTCTTCCTTCCTCCCAATTGGTTTTTCTAGTAACATTCCAAATCAGAATATTTCTCATTTGACTGACAGGTCATCATCCATTGAAAGGTCTCTAGGGCTCTGGACTAATTGTGTACGGTATATAGGAGAGGTACTCTGGGCTGTTGCATGACATTTTTTGGAAGAAGCTTAGTAAGTACTCTACTATTTGGGTTAGTTGGATTTAGGAAGAGAACAGGTCAATACCCCTTCTATCTCCCCCCCAAAATACACCATTTTAGGCACTATTAATATTTTTCCCCTCTCAGAAATTGTCAGTGTCCCCTGCTTTCATGTGTCAACATCCCTTCCATGGTAATGCCTAGCAAACTAGTTACTGAAACATCATGCAAAATGTCATGTCTCCCATCCTTCATCACTTATAATTAATTAATTACATCTTGAGCATTGGGATTTTGTAAAGAAACATTCAAAAAGCTAAAAAAAATAGCAGCACAGATTAGCTTGCCTCCTACTTCCTAATTAACAAGATAAGTTTCCAATTATTTATTCCATTTCCCATAATGTCATCATGAGGCCAACCTGCTGAGAGCTACATCTGAGGATCACAGAGAGAATCATGCAGGGTGATAGCTTTAGCTGGTAAAGAAAATTTTCTTAGACTGCTTCAAGGTGAGCAGGACTTTTCATGTCTCTTTGAAAAATTCCCCCTCACAATAAACAACTTAATAGTTAACAAAATGTAAGATTTAATGAAGCTGTTTCCAGATGCAAAGCTTATTTTGTGGGATTTATATAGAAATAATGTTCATTTTTTAAATCCAAATATAATATTATGAATTGGAGCCACTTAAACAATAAATCAATGGAATTATTCCTCTTCTCTTTTCTACCCTGCTGAAATGCAGATAGAAAAATAGAGAATATTTAAAAATGGGAATTTCATTTCCTTCCATTTGTGGAAGCATACAACACTGATACTTCAGCCACACTGTGAAAATTCAGAATTAATATTATAACAACGTCCTGGTCTGTAGTTCTCAGTCTCCTTTAAATGAAGGAAGACCGAACTGGTTTCCTTGAAATAGAGCACTTAATCAAAATTGGGGATGGACATGATTCGCCAAAGAAAACAGAAGCTGTCATGAGATCATCAGATGGCATTTACTATGGCTACACTCAGAGTAGGAATACCTGTTTTTGCAAACAAAAGCAAGAAAGGTGTTTCTTTTGTTTACTATTGAGCAGAAAGAAATGGGGAACGGTTTCAGGAAGGCATCTTTTCCAAGGGTGTGCTAACATTAACATTGGTCTCTTTGTTTATTCTAAAAATCCTAACTGCAAGAATGTGCTTTTGTTTTTACCATGACTGTGGATTTTCATCTTTTGCTTCACGGTTACAGTAAAATGTGATTGGGAGGTGTTTGGGGGAGACAGAACAGGGGAAAGATTGTCTGTCAGGACTAAACTTCAAGCAGAGGGTGGTATGTTGCAGACCTAAAAAGCAAGCCTAAGTTATCTTTTCCCACGTGTTTCAGGATATGATTTAATAATCATTCCTTTTTAATGAAGGACCGGTCAATGAAGACTGAGCCCTTAGAGCATGCTTTACCTCACCTGATGATTAAAACAGTCACCCATCATTTAGTCATACGTTATATAGCCAACAGACCTGTTATTCCCACTATGAGGAAGGTTGAGGCTAGTGGATTGATTGAGCTCAGGAGTTCTGAGCAGTATGGCTCAGGTCCATTGGGTATCCTCACTATGGCCAGCGGGCCAATGAGCCAGTAGGATCAAAGAATCACCAGGCTGCCTAACGAGGGGCAAACCAGTCCAGGGTGCAAATGAAGCGAGACAAGCTTCTATGACCCATGGAATTGGGCTATAAGAAGCCAATACACTTCCACCCCGAGCAAGATAAGGAAGACACATTTTTTAAAAAGATGTATGTATATTGCATACATATATATGTGAATATATTATTTACACATATAAATTACATACCTATATAAGGATATTATATGTACATATGTATATTGCATGCTTCACTTCAACTCAGAGTAAATAAAAATCTATCTACTACTTAGAAATTCCAACTCATCTTGCTTTTCATGGCTGTGTGCTAAATATTGGTTCATCTCATAATACCTTTGACACTTAGGCTTGGGAATTATAATAATAATAATTAGTATTTAGATAACACTTTAAGGTTTATAAATCACTTTTGCAGATTGCTTCATTTGATTCTTACAACAACCTGTGAAGTTGGGATTGTTGTTTTTAGTCATGTCATTTCTGACTCTCCATTGACCCCTTTTGGAGAGATTTTCTTACAAAAATACTGGAGTAGTTTGCCATTTCCCTTTCTAGCTTATTTTACAGATGAGGAAACTGAGGTAAACTGAGTTAAGTGACATGCCCAGGGTCACACAATGTTTGTTATCAGATTTGAATTCAGATCTTCCTGACTCCGGGCCAGTGATCTGTCCACTGTACCACCTAGCTGCCCAAGCTAGATGGTATTATTGACCCTATTTTACATATGAAGGAAAAGAGACTAAGAAAGGTTATACAATTTACCTAGGAACACACAGCTACTAATAAATGTCTGATATAGGACTGGAACAGAGTTCATTATGGCTCCAAGAGCAGTACTCTATCCACTGAATAACCTAGCTACCTGTAATAAATTTATATTTATATATATATATATATATATAATAAATAGTTGGGCTACTCTGATAAGTAGTATATATACCATATATACATATATATGTAGATATATGCCCAAAATATATAGGCAACTAATAGAAATATTTACTAATAGATGGTAGTTGTATGACTTTGGGCACAAGTCACTTAACCCTGTTTGCCTCAGTTTCCCATATATAAAATGAACTGGAGAAGGAAATAGCAAACCACTTCAGTATCTTTGCCAAAAATACCCCAAATGGAATCACAAAGAGCCAGATGAAGTTGAAAATGACTGAACAACAACATGCAAAAACAATAAAAATATATGACCAAAAAATAATTGCAAACAATGAATAGGATATGAAAGAATGGCCCAAATCATGAATAAGAAGAGAAATACCAATCAAAAACCCTGAGATATTACTTCACCTCTAGTAATGTGGCAAAAGTGGCCAAGATGTGAGCAATCTATGTGAAAGGGGCTATGTGTGAAGATAGGCACACTGATAGATTGCTCATGATGCTGTGAACTAGTTCAAATGTTCTACAAGATAATTGGGAATTATGCAAGAAAAAGTGACTCAAAGGTTGCAGTGTATATACCTCTCCAAGAAGGTCAGTCACAGAAAAGCATCATATGCATCCAAAGCATTACAATAGCATTTTCCTGTGGTAGCAGAGAACTGCAAAGTAAATACCCATTGACACTGGAATGGCTAAGCCAGTTAGTGGAGTATTATTGGGCTTTAAGAAATTACTAGAGGGGGGAAGCTGGGTAGCTCAGTGGATTGAGAGATGGGAGGTCCTAGGTTCAAATCTGGCCTCAGACACTTCCCAGCTGTGTGACCCTGGGCAATTCACTTAACCCCCACTGCCTAGTCTTACCACTCTTCTGCCTTGGAACCAATCCATAGTATTGTTTCCAAGATGGAAGGTAAGGGTTTAAAAAAAATTTTTTTTTAAGAAAGAAAGAGATGACTAGACATGATGAATACAGGTAGAGAAGCATGGGGAGAAAATATAAACTGACACAAAGTGAAGTAAATGGAACCAAGGAAGTAAAACATACAATAACTATAAAAGATTAAATGGAAAGAATAAAACCATCCAAATTAAGTATCTGGGAATTAGAAGGGCCTAAGTTGGCCCCAGAGAGGAGATACAAGACAGTATCTCCCTGCTGCAAAGGTGGGAATGATTATTATGAACCAATGTCAGACATTTCTAATATGTTGGTTTTGAGGAGCTCATTTTTCCCTTTCTTTTTTATTCTTCATTATAAGAAATGACTCTCGAGGAGGGAAAGAAAACAGAGAAAATGTCAGTTATGTTAAAACAAAAAAAATCTCAAAAACTACATTTTTAAAGAGATGAGCAGTCAGAAAATCTTAAAACAACATTGTTCTAAATTAATTCATAAGGAAACATTGTTATCACCTATAAACAGTCCGCTGGTCAAACATTATGGACTATACCGGTTTGAAAAAACCATGATGACTCATGCAGATAAGTACTGGGTATACAAAAACAACAGATAGGATTTTATGAAAAACCTTGTTCAATTTAAAACGTAATCTTGACTTTTTATTGTAATCTGACATTCTTACTGGGACAGAGGAGATGAAGCTAAAGGAAAATAATGACAAATTTGGTTCGTCTCCACAGCTGTTCCTAGGAGGATGGGGATCCTTCTTAGGCTCTTGTTTTAAAGCTTGTTATCAAACATGGCAGGGATGTCTGACAATCAGCAATAAGGGGACTTTTGTAGGATAACAGAGCTAGAAGGAACAGTAGAGGTCAAATGAGGAACCGGGGTCCCTCAGAGTTGATTGAAATGGTTTACATAAGGTTAACCAAGTAATAAATAAATTAGGCAAAGCCCAGATTTCAACCCAGGTTCCTAGACTCTGAATCCACTATTCTTTCTACTATATCACTTAGAGTTTTTCATGGACTGAATTCTGATACACACAGAAACACACACACATACACACACATACATCTGACCATCTAAAAGGACTATTTATCCATCACACAGGACTAACATGCCACGGATTAGTTTGGGGATATTTTATTGTAATGCAAACATATAAATCCCCAACTTTAACTAGGACAAGGCAATCAGAGCTTTGCCTAAGGCATTGCAATTTAGAAAGCTCAAAGTCTAAAATAATGGTTTTTAAAGATTATGTCATTTCTAGAATAGTAAGTAGAAAACCAAATATGGAGTCAGGATGACATGGATTTGAATCCTGCCTCTAATCATTATTTGAGTGGCCTCAAATAAATCAGTTTACCCTTCTCAGACTCACTTTTCTCATCTGTAAAATGGGGCTTGTAAAAGAATTTTACGGTGACAGCTAGGTGGCCAGTTTTGCTTTATTCAGACTGACAACTTTTAATCCTAGCATCTGGGTCTAAGATGCCTGTTATCCTCAAGTCATCATCTGCATTCTCAGTAAATATACTTTCTATTCTACTATTCCATAATCTGGATCATTAGCTAAAATAGAAAAAAAAAATTATGGACAGGGACACCTAGGTGGTTCAGTGGAGAGAGACCTAGGCCTAAAGACAGGAGTTCCTGGGTTCAAATCTAGCCTCAGACACTTTCTAGCTGTGTGACCCTGGGAAATTCATTTAACCCCCATTGCTTATCTCTTCCTTTACCCTAGAGCCAATACACAGTATTGATTCTAAGATGGAAGATAAGAGTTAAAATTTAAAAAAAAAAAAGAATTTCACATGGTGGTTGTGACAATGAAGTGAGGTAATATATACATATAACACAAAAAAATTCTTTGTAAACCTTCAAGCTTTATATAAATGTTTACTATTATTATTACCTCTTGACAGTCCTGTCCACCTTTCAAAGAAGTAAAAACAACTTAATTTAGTACCTTTTTAGTGAGAATAATTAAACTGGGAAACTACCAGATGACCTACTTTTGTCACCTAACCCTAGAAGAAACAAAACAGATGATCTCTTCTAGACCAGCCTACCCTGATGGATCATTGCTAGAAATGACTTTATGGTGACACAAGATACATTCCAAAAGGGTCTCTTTTTCCCCTCTCATGATATCGTATCCAAAGTCTCTTTTGTCACAGGATATTAGAGTTCCTCTTTACTGTACACACATACCCAAGAACCCCTCCAAATCTCTTCAAATGGGATGGTATCCTGGGGATCTTCCCTAATGTCCAGTTGAATATGTCTTCATTATTCTTGAATTATTTCTACGTCATGAATTGCAGGGTTGATCTAGTTGCCCCGGGTACCAAGATTTCTGGTTATAACTGTGAAATTATCCAAAATATATTCTATAAATGAACATGTTTTATTTTCTGTATTGATTCCTAAAAATTCAGTCAGTTGTACATTTTTGCAAGGAAGATGAAGACTTTCCTAGGGGCTAATAGATTGGTTTGACATGGGTCTAATATGTTTTAGCTTAACTATTCTATAACATTAAACTACATGGGGGGGAAAGAAGAGGGAAAGGAAATGAATCTTTCTTGGACTATAAGATGAGAGGGAATGGTGATGATCTTGATGATAATGACAACCATGATAATGATGGTAGTGATTATAATTGTAATGACAATGATGATGGTGGTGGTAGTGGTGATGATGATGATGATGATGATAATAATGATAGTACTTAACTATCACATTAATTCTGGAAGTCACTTTACATGCTATTATCTTACTGGATCCTCATAAATTGGTTTTCTTGGTCTTCCCACTTTCCCCCAGATGTCTGCAATTCCAAAAAATAAAATTGATTGTTGAATAGTTCAACTATTTTACAGCCTTCTCACTACCTACCCATTGAGATACCATGGCTACAACAAGCCAGAACTCTGCAATCCTGCTTTTTCCTACTGTAGCATACCAGGAATATTGGCATCTAGGAAGTATGGTTGATGTATTATATACTTGGTCAGATCAGTTAATGATCAATGTATAGACAGTTCTAAGGGCAGGAGAATTCCTGAGCCTAAGCCACAAAGGCTTAGCCCTCACCTTGTCAAACTTCATTCCTTTGAAAAGCGCATGTCAGATGAATCCCCACCTCCTCTGATTTTGTCATTGCCTATTCAACCAATGTTAAGACCTGTGTGGTACGTTAGGTATTCATTGATCACTTCTCAATCCACAATAAATGCTGGGGTGAGGGGCGCTATTCTCCCTCTTGATTCCTGCAACCTTGGAGTTCTTTTTTTCTATCTCTCTTTACCTTTCCTAGCTCACGTGCTTTCTATCTCGTAATTCTTACTTCCACATGTTCTCTTATTTCTCATATTTTCCTTTAATTAATTTTCAAGGGAAAATATTATAAGGAGCTAGTGCCACTCCCCATATCAATTAACTTGTCTTTGAATCTTCATTTATCACCCATTTTTCTCAGGCTCCCTTCTCCTTCTCAAGCTATAACCCACAAAGGAAAATAATATAGCAACTGCTGGTCAGATTGTTATACCTACCCTCAAAATGAAGTGGCCACTCATGGCCATTCCCTATTTCTTATTGCCTGCTCTTAACTTATTAAGGATTCCTATACTCTAAGTCCCCTGAAGAGATAAATCCCCAAGATTCCCTCTATGCCTACCCTTTCTTTTTCTTTCAGAAACAGAATACTAACCTCAAAGCTATTTAAATAGAATGGAAGACAAAGCCCTATAATAAAACATAAAATGGTAGCAGGGGCATTAATGTTACAATAACAGATAGAAAGGTGAACAGTTTCACAATTTACAAAGCTAGTGATTGTTAATCACATTCCTCAAAGCCAGTGACAGCAAACACTCCCTTCTGCCTTTCACAAGAGCCTCTTCTTTAGCTGTGATATTCATTCTTTTCTGATTTTACAGCCATGGCCCTGGCTGGCCAAAGGTAGCCATCATAGCTTTCTAAATGTCTAAGGGCTTGCAAAATGGTGCTTGGGAATCAGGGACTAGACAGGGGTTCTCCTCATTCAGTCCTTAACTTGCTTCTTCAAAGAGTCTACATTATCCTTAATCCCCTGGCTTTGACCTAGGAAAACTTACTAACACACCTACCTCCAAAATTCTCTATGTGGACATCAACATTTTAGTTCAATTCTTGGTACCTACTTCACCCTAAACCATAAAACTCCATCCTCCTGGGTTCCTGAAGTTGTTTGCTCTTTCACTTCTCTGAGACAATCTGATCACTGGTTTGGAGTCAGAAGATCTAGGTTCAAATCCTGCCTCTGAACATGAGCAAGTTACTTCCTTCCTTGAGCCTTAGTTTCCCCAGTTATAAAATAAGGAGACTGTACTAGATGACCTCTAAGGATCATTCCAGCTCTAACCCTATGATCCTATGATTATCTCACCTCATAAGTTTTAACTGGCTCATAGAAACAAGTTCTTTTAATAATAATATTTATATAGCACTATGTGCTAAGCATTACACTTGGTACTTTATAATCATTATCTCATTTGACCCTCACAACAACCCTCAAAAGTAGCTACTATTATGATCCACATTTTACAGATGAGGAAACTGAGCCAAAGAGAGGTTAAGTGACTTGCATAAGTCATATAACTAATAAGTATTTGAAGCCAGATTTGAATTTAGTTCTTCCCGATTCGAGACTTAATGTTCTATCCACTGAAACATAAAGTGGGAAACAACATGAGGTCTGATTGTCACCTCATCTCTGGCATACTACCTATAGTATATAGCTGGAAACAAATTATTCAACCTCTTAGTCTTCATCTATAAAAGAAAGAGACATGAACTAAATAACTTCAAGTATCCCTTCTAAATGCAAATCTAAAATCCTATGATTTTTTCCCCTTGGTATTTTAAGAGTTTAAATTTAGGTTTTATGCTAAATATGAGAATTCTAAAGTAATATTATGATTGCCAATTTAAAATATTATAACAAGTCAAAATGACTTTTAGCAGCTTCATTTACAAAGTGGTGGAAAGAGTAAAGAGACAGATTCTAATAAGCCTATCAGCCCTTCTCCTGAGAAGCCAGGCTCAGCCCCAGCAGGGCTTCCCCAAGACTCTGTCTCCACATGGAATTCCTGGTAATCCTCAGCCATAAGTTCCAGTTGTGTCTTTAGCCAAGGTTCCACCAACTCAGCCTCCTCCAAAACCAAGGTAGGAATCTCAGTCAAGCCCAGCAGGATCCAGGGAACTCACCCAGCAAGCCAATGCACTAGGGGAAAAGTCCCCTGCAAGCCAGGAAAGGAATCTCCAGAACCAATCTCTCCAAATGCCAGGAAGGGAAGAAATCTCTGGAACCAATCTCTCCAGAAGCCAGGAAAGCAATGAATGCTAGACCATGTTGGTCTCTTTTTATACCCCTTTTTTCCATGTCACTTCCTCCTTCTTCACAGAAACTAATGGCAGTTTTTTCAATTTGTCTAGCACTGTCCAGGGGTGTGGAGGGCAGTGGCCTTTGGAGTTTTCATTTACTCTAGAAAGTGACTTATGAACTCTCATGGTAAGTAGGTAGTACTTTAAGTTCTTGATCTGGTTAGTTAAAAATTTACAAGGGGAGAGTTAATCCGATCTTCACAGTATCATTTCCATGTAGGCTATAACTACCATGAACTGGCTCTAGTCAAGCATCTAGACCTCTTCATGACATGTCTCTTTTTCACAGACTAATTTGCTCTCTTTGATACTTTAGATCATGCATTCCCAGAGGTCTCTCTTCTAGATCCCTACCATTAGGTGGTTTAAGCTGATAGAGAATCAAATTCCAATAGATCTAAACATATTTTCCTTGACGTCTATTAGATATACAATCAATTCCTCACAACAGACTCATGACTGACTAGAATACACTCTCCCTCTTTCCCCCACTCAACACCTTTAAGGATAGATCCTAAAGACTAGATGTTATTATAACAATAAAATTTCCATAGACACACAGTATTATCAATATTTTCCAATTCCACCTTCCACTCTTCCTAGGCTTCCCTAGTAATGATTCAGGGTTCCATGTAGATTTATTGTGTAGCACTATTCTAATTTGTTACAAGGAAGAGTTTTAATTTTTTGAGGGGGGGATCAAGCTGAGATATTGGGATAGTGATAGTGATTTTAAAACAATGAAAGAAAAGAGTGTCAATGAATCATATTAAAATAAACAAGAGAGCAGGAAAAAAATCCAGAATATGACACAGATAAATGGTGTTGTATTGGAGAAAAAAAATATTTTAACTACAAATAGTAGAGATTCAGAGTTTCATATGCAGATTTTTTCCCTCTTCTTTGTATAGGGAAATGTTCCTGTTCTTCAAAGTTTGTTTGACTAATAATAATAAAAAGGAAAAAATGATAAAAATACTAACAATGGGCCAGAATTACTTTTTCCTACCTCTAAGTACTGTGCCAGATAAGGATCATTAAATTCACTGGGGAGCAATGCCAAAAATGGACACTGACCTGTCATGTCCCAGAAGTGACCTTCTGTAAGACTTCTCTTCTGGTAGAGGCCAACCCCCTTTAGTAGCTTAGAATGATGCTTAAAATTTTCTTATTTATGTGGTATATGAAGGTGATGGAATACTATTTTGCTATAAGGAATGATGAATTGGAGGATTTCTATATGAACTGGAAGAACCTCCATGAACTGATGCAGAATAAAATGAACATAACCAAGAGAACAGTGTTCACAGAAAGTGAAACATTGTGGAACAATACAATGTAAAGGACTTTGCTAATACAAGACAATCACAAGGGATTTATAAGAAAGAATACTATCCACATTGAGAAAAAAAAACTGCAGTAGAAACACAGAAGAAAAACAAATGACTTGTCATCTGTTTATATGGGTATATGATTTGGAGATTTTAGTTTTAAAAGATTGCTCTATTGAAAATGAATAATAAGGAAATAGGTATAAGTAATAGCATTTGCATAACCCAGTGGAAATGCTTATTGGATCTCGGAGGGGGAAGAGAAGGGAAAAAATGAAATATGTAAACATGGAAAAATATTTTTAAAATTAAAAATAAAAAATTTCTTATTTACTAGGTGAGGTACAACAGTAGCTTGGCCCTCTTAATATCTCAGCCAGATCATTAGGAGATATCTTAAGGGTAAATCCAGAGACAAAAAGTAAATTCACAACTACAAGCAGGGCCTAAGAGGGGGGGAAATGACTTGAATTACATGTGAAATAAGATCTTTGGAGGAAAGACCTAGAAGAAGAAAAAATAATTTGGACCTAAAGGTAAAATCTCTGAAAATTAGAAAAGGAAAAAAAAACCCTCAATGATTCCATGGGGGGAAAAAAAGAAAGAAATCAATATTATACATTTTTAAATGTATGATGGTCTACTTAGAAAGCTCAAGTCAATTAAAATTAATTGAAATAATAATTTCAGCAAAGTAACAGATTTTAAAAGAAACCCACACAAATAATTTGCTTTCTCTATACGAACAGATTAGTGTAGTAATAGGGTGGTAGTGGTGAAAGTTGTAGTAGTAGTAGTAATAGTAGTATTTGAATATGGAGGGACATTAATTGTTCATGGTTGGACCATTCCAACACAACAAAAATGGCATTATTAATTCATTCATATCAATCAAACTATCTAAGGAATACTCTACAATGGTAGAAAAATAAATTTATTTAGTGGAACAAGAATCTCAAAAGAAATCTATGCAAAGAAGTAGAAAGAAAGGGGGTCTAGTGGTACCAGAGTTTGAACTATACAACAAAGCAGAAATCATCTAAACAATTTGGCACTGTTTAAACATAGAAGTCAATCAAAGGTACAGGTTAGGTACATGAGGTCTAGAAGGAATTAGGCATGCTAACATAGTGTTTGATAAACCCAAATATACAATTACTAAAGGATCACTATTGCACAAAAACTGATGGGGAAGTTAAACAGTAATTTAGGATAAATTAGTATTAGACCAATATTTCATACCATATATCTCTTGTTTGAGCCACAAATTGGTATAGTGATTCTGAAAAGCAATGAGGAGGGATACCTGAAAAGTCACTAAAATGTGTATATCCTTTGAGCTAGGAATACATATATATATATATATATATATTTTTTTTTTTAAGAATATTTTCCCAAGGTTCTATGATTCATGATTTTTCCCACCCCTCTTTCCTCCCTGCTCCTAGTGCTGACAAGCAATTTCACTGGGTTACAGGTGTATCAATGTTCAGAACCTATTTCCATATTTTTCATATTTGCAATAGTGATCTTTTAACATCAAAACCTTAATCATATCCCTATCGAACTACATGATAATTCATATGTTTTTCTTCTGTGTCTCTGCTCCCACAGTTCTTTCTCTGGATATGGATAACATTCCTTCTCATAAGTTCCTATGGATTGTCCTGTGATCTAGTAATACCAATATTAAAAATCTTCTTCAGTAAGATTAAGGGAAGTGTGAAGAATCTATATATATGAAACTATAGTAGCATTTTTGTTGGAATAATAATAATAATAATAATAATAATAACTAGCATTTATATAGTATATAGATGATATGATGTAGGGGTTAAAAATATTAAAAGGTTGGACTGAATTTATAAGAGTGTGGTAGCCAGAAATTATTACTCAAGTCAGAATGACTTTTTATGGTAATTTATTTACAAAAGGAGAAAGAGTGAAAATAAGAAAATAAAAGAGAGAACAGATAATTACTCAGGCTGGGTCCAAACCAGGCAGAGCTTCAGAGGTCTCAGCAAAGGGGGCACAGAGGTAAATAAACAAGGGTTCTAGTCATAAGGCCTCCTCCCCGGAGGCTAGTACCTCCAGAAAAGCCAGGTAAGGGAGTCAGCCTTTTTCACTCACCCAGGTGAGTGAAAAAGTTCTAAGGGAAAAATCCAAAAGCAGTCCAAGGTCCCAAGCCAGAACTCCTTCAAGGTCAAGTTCCAAGTCAAAAGAGCTCATCACAGGAAGTTCTTGCCATGTTTAAAGACCCTTAATTTCATCGCTTCCTGTGCCTTCCTTCCACTTTACATGGACCAATTGCAGCTATAGCTTTCCTTAGGACTGCCCAGGGGGCAGTCAGTGGGTTTTGTTTTGTCACTATAGCACATGTTGGTCACAGACCTCCCCATACTTAAGGATAAGTGGGGTGTATTTGCTTCTGGTGATTAAATCTAAAAATTGGCAGGGGAGAGTTAATCCCATCTTCACAATGCTAAATACTTAAGAATTATTATCTCTTCTGAGCCTCAAAACCATCCTGGAAGGTAGATTCTATTATTATCTTCATTTGAAAGTTGAGGAAACCGAGGCAGTCTAGGAAGACTTTTGTTAACTAGATGAATGATTAAGTAAGTAGATCCAGGACAACTTATACAATGATACTAAAAATAACTTGGAGAGAATTGAGAACTCCACTTAAACAATGAGTATGACTCTAGAAGCCTTATGATTTTTTTTAAACAATTCTTTTTTATGTTTTTTTTAAATTTTTTAAGATTTTTTTTAATTTTAAGTTTAAAATTCTCTCCCTCCTTCCCAACCTCCTTCCCTCATTCCCTGAGACAGTAAGCAATTTGACATGCACAATAATGTAAAACATTTTTCCATATTATTTCCATAATATTTCCATATTTTGTGGAATAAATCTCAAACAAAACAAAAAAGAAGAAAGTGAAAAAGTTGTTTGGGTCTGCATTCAGACTTCATTAGTTCTTTCTCTGGAGGTAGGTGGCATTTTTCATCAAGTCTGAAATTGTCTTGGACTGGATCACTGTATTGCTCAGAATAACTAGGTCAATCACAGTTGTTCATCCTTAAATATTCCTGTTTCTATGTACAATGTTTCAGTTTTCTCATTTCACTTTGCATCAGTTCATCTAATCCTTTACAGGTTTTTCCAAAATCATTCTGTTCATCATTTCTTATAGTATTCAATAGTATTCCATTACAAGCATATACAATAACTTATTCAGCCATTCCCAATTGATGGATGTCCCTTCAATTTCCAGTTCTTTGTCATCACAAAAAAAAAGAAAAAACTTGCAATAAATATTTTATTTTATCCAGTTCTTGATATGAATGATGGGCTAGAGCTACAAATTAAAAAATACATTTTCAGACATGGACAATATGTGGATTTCTTTTGCTTGAATGTGATTATTGATTAGAAGGGAGAGTTTCTTTAAATAGAGGTGGGAATATAATTAGAAGGAGTGGGAGGCTTATAATCTCAATGATAAAAAAAAGACAAAGAAAAGAGAATCAATTTTCTTAAGCACAGAAAAGAACAAAAAAAAAGTCTAAAAGAAACCACAGATGAATAGGTCATTTTGGAAAAAATGTGCTAAATTTATTATGGATTTTTTAAAGTAAACTGTGCATATGATATAGATTCATGATCTCATATATAATCCTCTTTCTGTTCTTTGTATATTAAAATGTTTGTGTTTACATTTGTCAAGTTCAAAATAACAAAAAAATTAAATTTTTAAAAATGTTTGTAGCTCAATAAGATTTGAATGTGATGTTCTTGATACCAATATATTATTCTCCTAAATTAAAAAAAAAGCTAGAGGGGAGAAGCTGGGGCTGAGTCATGTCTTGATATTTTTCTTGTTCCCTAGGTGTTAGTCTGCATTTTTATCAGTCTGGGAAAGGAAATTAGATAGTGGCAAAGCATCCATTTTGGGTGTATAAATTAATTTTAATGTAATAAAATGTGAGGAGAAAATCTTGCCCTCTGGAACACCTGCAAGAAGAGAACACTTCCCCTGAAAATTAGAAATTTAAGGTTTGCCTTGAAAGCCACCTAACTATGCTATTTTACATTAAACCTGTCAATATTTTAAATTTTATTTTGTACTCCCGGATCATTTTACATCAATCATTACTATCCTCTGCCCTCAACTCTGGCTTGAATTTAAATGACATACTTCCTGAATTTCTCCAGATACAAGTAAAAACTTCTGCATGTACTCCAGATAGACAGTAAATTGAACCCAAAATTGAATAGGAGGACAAGAGCAGGCTGGACCACCTTAGGAATTCACATAGTGATTTTAGTGACTCCCTAAAACAAAGATTCATCCTTTTTAATAGTAAAATTCTTTTGCATAAAGAAGAGGCAGCAGCATCATATAGTGTACAGAGAGTTGGCTTCAGTGTCAGTATATCCTAGGTTTGAGACACATCTCTGACAAATACTGAACCTGAGCGAGTCAATGCTCTAGGCAACCTTCTTAAAGACCACAAATCGCAAAGGTGACAACCAGCATTGGCAGATAGAGTTTTGGTCCTCAAGACTTCCTATACCAGTGAAGGCAAACTTATGGTACGTATATCAAAAAGGACACACAGAACCCTCTCTGTGGGCCAGCCTACAGTGACCTGTCAGAGTTCATTAGTGGAAAGCCAGAAAAACTCAGGGAGGAGCTATTCCCCTCCCTGCTCAATGTCCTTGAGGACATTCCTCACTTCACCTGCCCCTCTGTCCAGCAGCTCAATCAGAGTACTTCCTCCCTCCCCTGTCTGTGGCAAGGTGCTGAGGGGCAGGGGGCTCACATGCTGCATGAGGGTATGGTGCAGGTGGAAACCTGTTAAGTCTGTGGTGAAGGTGATTCCCATGGTGGGGTTGGAGAGGAGCTAAGTTTGAGGGAAGCATGCATAGAGTGGCACGTGATTGGAAGGGAATGGAGCACTGGGACCACTCTCCTCCCTCTCTCCACATGCCCTTCTCATCACCTACACCTGCTTCCTCCCTTCTCCTTCTGGGATGGGGGGGGGGGAGTGGCAGAGGAGAGTGAGGATGGGGCATGGCAGTCTGGCTCTAAAAGGTTCACTATCACTGTCTTCCTATACCAATGAAATTACAGATCTTGGCTCTATCTCTTTTATTCTTCTGCATATTCAAAGAAGTGTGAGATGGTGGATAGGAGTAGGCTTTACCATCCAGAAAAACTGGATTTAAGGCCTGCCTCTGCCACTTACAAGTTGAGTGATGCTGGGTAAATCAATATGTCAGCCCTTCAACCCACCCAAGCAACTCTCTAAGACTTTAAGTTGGAGAGCTGCTGTTAGTCTCTGTTGGCAGAGAATTTTCTTATTAGTAATTCACTATACTCTGTTACAAAAAAATAAATAAATAAACAAAATTCTTCTGGTGATGCCATATATCTGCATATGATGGAATTCCACACTCTCCAAAGAATTGAAGTTGTGAGTTACCCACTAATGAGAAAAATGGCAGGCATAAGTGTTCTTTATACTATATTATGATGCCAACTTGTAGATGCCTTTTGGATAGCTCTAAGTGTCATGGATTCTGACTTGTTAGACAAGGGGTCAAGGGAATAAAGGTGATGAGAATAAAGCATGCCTAGAATGATCAGCATTATCACGGTCCCATGTGGCATGATTTCTGATAAAAAGTTAGGGAACACATCTGCAGTTTGCTGCTATCTGCTGTCATCCTCTCCCTAAATGTATGGCCGTATCGTACACATTCTCCAAGTTCTTTAAAGACAAAACTTTTTTTTTTCAATTTTAGCCTTTGTATCCCCAGCACCTAGCATCATATTTAGCTCATCTAAGTAGACTGAAGGAGAGGGGGAACTCTGGATGGGAAGGTATCCAGAAGTAAGATTCCTTCAACATAAAAATTTCCCAGTGTGCAAACTCTTTACCATGCAGATTGACAATTTATCTGTAATTTACAGGCTTAGTGTGCTGCCTAAAGCACTGAGAGATTAAAGGGATTGCCCATGGTAACACAGCTAGTATGCATTAGAATTTGAAGCCAGGCCTTCTTGATTTCAAAGCCAAGCCTTTATCCACTAGGCCATGCTGAGGTTCATCTTGCCTTGAACACAAGTAGACAATCCATTGCTTCTTTGTTGAAATGAATTCAGTTCAAGACCCAACTTCTCCACAAATTCTTTCCTGATAGTTCCAGCCCATAATGATTATTTTTCTTTTCTAACTTTCTTTGCATTTACTACTGATATTGTGACATTAATATATTATAGGCAGTCCTATGTACCCAACTGCCTGGTAACATACAATTTAGGACTATATTTCATCCACACTATAATAATGCCTCCAATCACTGCTTCATTTATGCTTTCTGCCTTTCTAAATATGGTATAAAATCAATGTGAACAGAAGGTAAATCTCATACTTCACTGGTGATCCAGCCCTTAGTTAAGTATTACATAAATGATGGGAATTCAATAGATTGTCACTGATTACTTGAGTACCTCCAGTCTTCACAACTGAAAATCCCCATTGGAACTGTAGACCAGTGATATTAAAGAAAGGACTTTCTGGTGGCTCCTGCTGAGCTTAATGATGGGTCAGCATTTTGGTCCATGGAATACGGGGCAAGGACCTCGTCCTCAGCTTTGTTATCTCCAGAACAATTTTCAGAGCCCATCTAGACATGTTTAGGTTCAGAGAAGTAAATCATAGTAGCCATGCTTACAAGATTGGGTGGAAAATAAAAGGCTAACTTTCTAACTTACAATGAAGAATAGAACTGCCAAGGTGTCCAGAACACTGATATTGACTGACTGGCACAGCACATTCTCTTCC
Source organism: Monodelphis domestica (assembly GCF_027887165.1). NCBI lineage: Eukaryota > Metazoa > Chordata > Mammalia > Didelphimorphia > Didelphidae > Monodelphis > Monodelphis domestica. The sequence continues at coordinate 262,169,358 of NC_077231.1, forward strand.
CAGTAAGAAAGTCTGCTTTATTAATTAATAATAGAAAATTGATTAATGAGCCTAATCAGAATAACTGGAGAACATGATCTTGAAAGGATACTTGTCTGAATATGAAATAGCTTGAAAACATTAACCTTCTCATTTTAAAAAATTCTATTAGAGGCAGCTAGGTAGCTCGGTGAATTGAGAGCCAGGACTAGAGATGGGAGGTCCTAGGTTCAAATTTGGCCTCAGACACTTCCCAGCTGTGTGACCCTGAGCAAGTCACTTGACCCCCATTGCCTAGTCCTTACTGCTCTTCTGCCTTGGAACCAATACACCGTATTGACTATAAGATGTAAGGGAAGGGTTTTAAAAAATGTTGTTGATAACTTTTGTTTTGACATCATCTTCATTTCCAAATATAGTATAGATTTCCTTCCTCCTTCCTCTTTCCAAGGATCCACCTCTTTTGAGAAAAAGAGAGGGAGGGAAGGGGAGGAAAAGGGAGAGGGAGAAAGGAGGGTAGAGAGGGAAGGAAAAAGGGAGAGAGGGATGAAGGGATAGAGGGAGGGAGAAATGAAGAAAAGGTATTTCAGCAAAATTGACAAAATCTGACAAACCAGTCATGTCTTCTCTAAGGACATACACAAAAAGACTGTTAAAACACTCATAGACTTTGGTCTAAGCAATAACCAACTATGATTTCAAAGGACCAATTATGCATCAGGCCACTACCCACCCTCTGACAGAGATATGATGGATTAAAGATGCAAAACTGGGATGTATATTTTTGGACATATGTGGGAATTTGTTTGGCTTGACTATGTATATTTTTACAAGGGTTTGGTTTTTCTTTTTGTCAGTAGGAAGAGGTGTTAAAGAGAAAATAAAATCCTATTCATTGAAAAATGAAGGATAAAAATAATATATAAAAATACTCATAAAATCATAGGCTCACAGATAATCAGAGCTGATTTAGAGTGAAAGCTATCTTTTTCCTAACTTCTATTACTTATCCTTAGTCATTCTTACCCTTTCCAAATCTTTAGCTTCTTCTGTCCTTCCATTTCATTGTGGTTTCTAGAACCTCAACTTTACCCTTCTCCAAATTTTTCTATTTCGGTTGAGAATACCATCATTCATTTATGCAAGTTCACAATCTCAAAGTTATCCTGGATTCATGTTTGCAAACCTATGGTACATGTGCCGGAGGGGGCTGCTACTCTCCCCCCCCCCACCACACCTGAGGACATTTTTCATAACACCCACCTCTCTGCCCAGCAACAATAGGAGCACTTCCTCTCCTGTCTGGGGTAAGGAGGTGGTTCACATGTGGCTTGAAGGTTACAGTTTGGGCACTCAGTCTCTAAAAGGTTCACCATTACTGTCCTTACTACCTCTTATCCAATCAGTTGCCAGATCTTATTAAGTCTACCACTACAATCACTCTGATACATCCCTTTTCTTGAATCACATGACTACCAATCTAGCTTTGGGCCTTGTTTAGAGTATTGGTTGCCCCCCTGACACTTCCACCAGACAATTCATACACATGGGGCTATTTGGACTTGGTCTTTAAAAGAGGAGAGTGGCAGTGAGAATGTGTTATAAGAATACAGATAAGAGAGGGGCTCTTCTCAGAGGCTTAGATTATGTTCTCAGAAAGTAAAAACTGATAATCCATGAGACCTCTCCAGATATCCACAAGGCTCTAGAAGAAAAGAACCCATAGACTTCCTAAAGACAAATATTTTAGATTATCATTCTAACATTGAATCTAGGCATTATAAATCCAGAACTGTGGCTCTAGGCTATAGGTTACATCTGTCTTTTCATCTCTAGTGCTTAGTGCATTTCTAGTAGTAAGTACTTAATAAGTGATCCTGAAACTGAATAGTCCTTAGAGATCATTGTATTCATAAAACCATGGGATTTTAGATCTAGACATAACCATAGTGGTTTTCTAGTTTCTAGTCCTGTCAACCACTTAGGAAACCTTTTCTGCTAGGCAATCCAAGAGACACTAATACATTTAAAAAATTAAATATTTTTAAAATTAATAATTATGTATTTCCCCTCCCTTTCACTTCTCTAAATTGAAAAGAAAAAAAGAAAAGCCAAACCCTTGTAACAAGTATGCATGGTCAAGTAAAACAAATTCCTACCTTGGCTACATCCAAAAATCTATGTCTAATTCTACATATCTCTCTGTCAGGAGGTGAGTAGTCTGTTTCAACCTCAGTCACCAGGAATCTTGGTTGGTCATTGTTGTGTTCATCAGAATTCTGAAGTCTTTCAAAATTATTTGTCTTTAAATGTTGTAACTATATAAATTGTTTTCCTGGTTCTACTCATTCACTTTGCATAAGTTCATACAAGTCTTCTAAAGTTTCTTTGAAACCACTCCTTTTGTCATTTCTTATGGTACAATAATATTCATTATATTTATATACCATAATTTATTTTGCTATTCCCAACTGATGGCTGCTTCCATGAGCTTCCAATTCTTTTTTAACTCAAGAAAGTTCATTAATTTTTTTTTTTGGAGTGTAAATCCTTTCCCCTCTTTCTTTGACCTCTAATGTTAGTACACTAAAAAATCTTCTTAATTCATGACTCCCTTTTTTCTGCATACCAGCTAAATTGCCACCCTTCTGTTTTAGGCAATATCACTAGTAGATGATGGCTTATTTTACATAATAAGATAGATGTCTCCTGGTTAGGGTTTCAGAAGACTCCCCAAACTTATCAACAATCCATGTCTGATCCATTCTATACAATGATGATTTCTTGGGCTGACTTATCCATTTCCTGTTGATGTTAATTATCATCATTCTAAGAGGCTAATGATTCCTGATCCTGTCCCTAGATTCTAAGTATGTATTCTGTCTGGGGCATGTGGTCTCCTTACACCCTGACTCCGGAATATAGGTCAAAAACAACTGTTGATCAATCAATTCAGCCTTCCTCTAAATTCAACTGTCAATTCCAAAACAAAATCTTCCTCAATCAAAATGGCATTTCAGAATATTTGCACTATAGAAAAGCCATTAACTGTTGTTTCTAGAAGCTATGGTTACTATTTCCTAAGCAATGTTGACTTAACTCATTACTCCAGGTCATGTCACCGCCTCTGAAACCAATCTTGCATCATCACCCAGTCCCCATTCACTGGGACAAAGAATTATGGTTGTTGCAAAAGCTGCACTTTCCCCTATGAAAGAATGAGCCAGCCCTGGGTCTCCTTGAGCATGGAGAAAAACTTGAAATATGAAATTTACTCAAAACTTGTTTTAATATTTCTGGATAATGTTGTTAAGGGCTTGTTGTTGTTGATTTGTTTCAGTCCTGTCTGACACTTCATGACACTGTTTAGGGTTTTCTTGGCAAAGATACTGGAGTGATTTGCTACTTCCTTCTCCAGTTCATTTTACAGAGGAAGAAACTGAGACAAACCAGGTTAGATGGTTAACTTGCTAAGGAGAACATACGCCAATACTGGGTCAGAAGTTCTAGAATCTTAAAAGTAGAAGAGTCTTCAGAGGTCATCTGGTTTAACCCAGACCTCATCCTTTCTACAACACAACTAGTCCTCAAGGCTCTGCCTGAAAATCTCTTCTAAAGGGAGACCCACCCTCCTGTAGCAGCTCATTGCACTGTTAGATCATTGTAACTGTGAGGTAATTTCCCCTTACATGGAATCTAAAGATAACTCCACAACACATTGCCTCTATTTCTGCTATCCAGGTCCAAAGAGAACAATTCTGGACCTACTTCACTATAAAAGTGCTCCAAATACTTAAGATTTCTATTATATCTCTATTATTAAGTCTTCTTTTCTCAAGCTAAACACTCTCACTACCTTGGGGCTTCTCAGAGACACCTATCATCTGGGTAGCAAAATGGATAGAGCATCAGACTTGGAATAAGGAAAATCTGAGTTTGAATCCTGACTCAGACATTCACTAAATGTGCGATCCTAGGCAAGACACTTTACAGATGAGTTTCAGTTTAATCATCTGTAAAATGTGGATGACAACAGCCATGACTGAATGAGAAATGTGGAAGGCTCTTTGCAATCCTTAGAGAGTTATACAAATACCAGCTAGCTATTTCCCTGTCTTGATATCCTTCTAAATACACTACAGCTTACCTGAGAAGTCATATGGCCCCAGCAGAAGAGGCCAGGAATTGTAGTGAAGACAAAGCTTGGGTCTCAATGCTACTTCTGAAACTTACTAGCTATGTGAGCATGAGTTAATTGGTTAACCTCTCAGAAACATCTTCATCTGTTAAAAAAGGAGATAATAATACTTGAACTACCTATGTTTAGGGTTGTAATGAGGAAGGTGCTTTGCAAACCTTAAAACACAATATAAAAGTGAATTTATGAAAAGGTAAAAGAGACAGCTAGGTGGCTCATTGCATAGAGTGCTAAATGTGGAGTCAGGAATACCTGAGCTCAAATCCCACCTAAGACATCTACTAGTTGAATGATCCCAGGTAAATCATTAAAAATAATCTCTGTGACTCAGTTTCCTCATCTACAAAATGAAGGTGATAAAAAGTCCCTTTCTCCCAGGAATGTTGACAATCAAATGAGATTGTGCACATAAGGTGCCTTCCAAACCTTCAAGTGGCACATATGTGCTTATTATTATCAGTGTCTACATCCTTCCTAATATGAGGTATCCAGAATTGAACACAATAATCTAGTTGTGGTCTGATTAGACCAAGTATGGCATAAGAGTTGTTTCGGATGCCATATTTGTCTTAATACCATCTAAAATGGCCTTGACTTTTCTGGCTGCATGTCACACTACTGATGCTTGTTGATTTGGTAATCTCCTAAGACTCCAGATCTTTTTCACATAAATCGCAGTCTAATGACAAATCTAGTGTCCATGCCCTGTAATACAAACTTCATCAAAAGGTTATCAATCTATAAAATGAACAAAAGAGCAATGATAAAGCAGGTGCACCTCTTTCATATTTTTTAGGTGAAAAGTACTGAGTCTGGCCCTATCAGGCTACATGGTCCTGGCAGCAGGCAGTACTGTCAGGGGGCACCTGTGCTTCCCACAGCATTCACACCAAACAGTCTACTTCAGTCTGGGAAAAAGGCTTTCAACAAATAGAGAGGAGTTCAAACACTATGCCCATTCAACCTTTGGATTTAATACTAAATCTTCCCTCATGATCTTGAGTGAATCAGCATGACTAATATGGAAATGCTTTGCATGATCACACATGTATAACCTATATCAAATTGCTTACCATATCAGGGAGGGGGAAGGAAAGAAGGGAGAGAACTTGGAATTCAACATTTTTAAAAAAGAATGCTAAAAATTGTTTGTATGTGCGATTGAGAAAAATATTATTAAATTGTAAAAAAGCACTGAGTAATATATTACTTCTCAGTTAATAATCTGGATCAACTGATGTGGTAATGGATACAAGTAAGCAGATCATATGACCTTTGTTGTACTCAGAAAGAGGCTCATGTCCATTTGCACAACCTATGTTTTCTCTACATTGCACCTAATGTTTTCTTCTTTGCCGTTTGGGGGTTACTGAGAATAAAATGAACATATTATTGAAACTATCAACATTAGTCAAATATACTATCCTCTAGACCAGAATTGATTTAATCAGTACATGCTTATTGTCCTAACTTGTATCAATCCAGTGATACTCATTAGTAAACCAATTAAGAGGTACTAAATTGTGCTAACAGAGTGAATTATCTTATATACTCTCAAGAGGCTTTTAACACATGAAAAAGGTGACTTAAAATGAATTTCAGGAACAAAGAGTAAATATAATTAGAGCTTTATCACTTTTCCAAGTTAAAAACCCTTGTGACTTAGAAGGGGCTGGGTGAAAGATTTTCCTAAGAAGCAAGGAACTTCCAAGGTTATCTAGTCCAACCTCTACTCAAATCATGATTCCTATCTACAATATCAGCTAACATGTGGTCATGTCGCCTTTGAAAATTTCTAGTAATAAAGAACTCCTTAACTCTATTTCACTTCTGAAGAGTTTTAACTGCTGTGAAGTTTTCTCATCAGCCCCCTAAAATCTGCCTCCTTGGAACTTCCACTCATTCTAATTCTGCCCTCCTGCACCAAGCAAAACATCTTCAAATATAAGAAGATAGTTATCACACATTCCCTAAGTCTCCTCTTATCCAGGCCAACATAATTCTTCAACCAATCTGTTAATGGCAAGTCTCCTAGTGCTCACACACTATCCTGGTCTCTCTCCCTCTCTCTTCTCTCTCTCCTTTTCCCTCTCTCTCTCTCTCTCTCTCTCAAAGGCTTTCTTTATACTGTAAAAAATTAACTTTCCCTTCCTTGCAACATAGAAGGCATAAATCACACAAAAAATGTTTTTAATAAATTATGCCTTTCATGTTTCTATTCATCATTACTTTCTCTTTAAATATTAATTCTGTAGCTTTATATAATGCTCTCTTGGTTCTATTAATTTCACACTTCATTATTTCATGTAGGTCTTTCAAAGTTTTTTTAATTAATTTAATTAAATTAACTAAAATTAATTAAATTAATTTAGAATTTTAAAACTTAAATCACCTCCTATAGCTCAGTAGAATCCTATCACAATAGGTCACTCTCTTCTAGAAAAAGCCATATGACTCATCTATTACCCAGTTCACTAATGTCTCTTTGAAAATGTGTTACCCAGATCTTGATACAATGCTCCAGTTGCCCAATCAGGGCAGAGTACAAAAAGCCCGTCACCTCCTTTCCTTTGGACAAATAAATTTTTTTATCAAAGATTTATTAAAGCTCAGATTACCTTAGATTTTTTGGCTACCAAATCACATAAGACTCATATAGAACATACATTGCATAAAACTTCTAGGTTTAAGGGTTTCTTTTCTTTTTACAAGTTTGGTTGTTTTGTTTTTTAACATGAACCACTCATATGAGGCTTTACTCATCTTGGGAATTTTTAAAAATCTGAGTGTAAGACTTTACATTTGTCCCAATTAAATTTTATCCCTTTCACTTAAGCCCATTCTTCTGGACTCTTGGGATCTTTCTGGATGCCAATTTTGAAATCCAGCACATTAGCCATCCCTCTCGGCTTCCTATCATTAGTACGATTGTGCAATTTATAATCTATGTTTTCATTCAAAGCATAAAAATGTTGAATAGAACAGAAACAAGGAATAAACAAAGAGCTGTGCTCCTAGAAACCTTCATGCTGACATCAATTCTTTCATCAAAAATGCTTGGTCAGTTAACCAGCTCTAAATGTAAATATAACCTAACTGAAAATTGTTTTAATTCCCAGTTAAACAATTAAGCTAGAAACATATATAACCTCAACATCCCCTTTAGCAACTGATGACATTTACATAGGGTCATTCAATTATTTATTTAATTTTGAAAAATTTTCCATGGTTTCATGATTCATGTTCTTCTCCTCTCCTCCTCCCTCTCCCCCTCCCAGAGCAATGAAAAATTCCACTGGGTTATACATATGTCATTGTCCAAAACCTATTTTCATATTATTAATATTTGCAATGGAGTGATCATTAAAGTCAACATCCACAATCATATACCCATCAAACCATGTGATCAATCCTGGGGGGGGAGGGGGTCTGCATTTCTACTCCCACAGTTCTTTCTCTGGATATAAATAGCATTCTTATACATTCCTCAGAACTGTCCTGGATCATTGCATTGCTGCTAGTCAGTCTCTGTGTACAACATTCTCCTGGTTCTCCTCCTCTCGCTCTGCATCAATTCCTGGAGGTCCTTCCAATTCACATGGAATTCTTCTAGTTTATTATTCCTTTCAGTACAATAGTATTCCATCACCATCAGACACCACAATTTGTTCAGCCATTCCCCAATCGATGGACACCCCCTCATTTTCCACTTTGTTACCACTACAAAGAGTATAGCTATAAATATTTTTATGCACATATTTTCCTTATTATCTCTTTGGGGTACAAACCCAGCAGTGTTATGGCCAGATCAAAGGGCAGACAGTCTTTTAGCGCCCTTTTGGGCATAGTTCCAAATTACCTTCCAGAATGGTTGGATCAATTCACAACTCCACCAGCAATGAATTAGTGTCCCAATTTTGCCACATGTCCTCCAACATGTATTACTTTTCTTTGCTGTCACATTGGCTGATCTGCTAGGTGTGAGGTGATACCTCAGAATTCTTTTGATTTGCATTTCTCTAAGTTACATAGGGTTTTAAAGAAGATTTCCAAAGGGCCCTACACATTTTATTTCATTTGAGCATCATGATAATCCTACGAGATATGTACTAAAGGTATTCTTAACCCCATTTTAAATAATTAAATGACTTACCCAGGACCATACTGCCAATAAATATCAGATGTAAGATTTGAACTCGGGTCCAGTACTCTCTTTGACAATCAAAACTGGCCTAATATATTAACTAGTAAGGAACTTAGATTAAATTCCTGGTGAAATACTAGAATGTATTCATAAAGAGATTTTTAATTAATATCTATCTAACAAAGGAAATTGTGATTATAAAGAGATAGCAAGAGTAGGTCAGACTGCAAGGCAAAATTAATTTCCAGGGTTACTGAACTACTCTATTAGGGAAATACAATAGATATGATTTGCCTAGGATTTAAAATAAGCAATTAGCAAAATCTCTCTTATTATATTGTGGCAAGAGGAGAAGGAAGGTATCATTTTGATAATACATGTATAATCCAGATTAAATTGCTTACCATCTCTGAGCGGGGGGAGGAAGAAAGAGAGGGAGACAATTTCAATCTTATAATTTTGGAAAAACATATGTTGAAAATTATTATTATATGTAATTAGGAAGGTATCATTTGTATATAGTGCTGAGGTTGGAGTTAGGAAAACCTGCTTTCAAATCCTTTCTTGGTTATTTTCTAACTATGGGATCATGGACATGTGCTTTAATCTTCCTGAGTTCCAATAAACAATTACTAAGACTAACTATTATAGAGGAGAAGCTTATTTGTCTAGAGGAAGTTTATTCATCCTGAGTTCCCTATAAAAATGAAATAATAGGTCTTGTAAAAAAAAAAGTGCTAAGTATGTAATTGGTTGATGCAATGACCAATAAGATGATGAAACAGGGGCAACTGGGTAGCTCAGTGGATTGAGAGCCAGGCCTAGAGACAGAAGGTTGTAGGTTCAAATCTGGACTCAGACACTTCCTAGCTATGTGACAGAAGGTAAGGGTTTTAAAAATAAATAAAAATAGGATGATGAAACATGTGTGAAGATGGGAATAACTCTCCCCTGCCCATTCTTAGATTTAATCACTAGAAGCATATACACCCCACTTACACTTGAGGGGGAAGGTCTGTGACCCATGTGTGCAATAGTAGGTGACAAATCAGAATCAACTGGCTGCCCCCTGTAAAGACTAAAAATGTAGGGGAGACTGAGGCAGGTAGAACTTAGTTTCTCTCTGCAAGGAGTATTATATTTTTTAGAGATTTATTAAAGGTTAAGGATTAAAGAAAATACAAGCAAGAGAAGCACATGCTAGGTGGGCCATGAGGCCCATCCAAATTTCACTCACATCATGAGACATGTCTGTTTACTAGCAGAGCCAGGAAGAGAAGAGAGCCCACCATGGGCAGAGACCCTCTAAATAATCATTTTGCTCTCGGCCCATTTGAGAATTCAGTGAGATTACAAAGCACTCTGTGAGCTAGCAAGGACTCCTGGGGAATGGAGTCCAGAGTTCAAATCTCAATTTTACATTCCCCCCATTTGATCCTCTTGGAAGAAGGACTTCCCCAAAGGATCATAAAAACATAATCTATTTAAAGATTACAATAATTTGAGGAAAAGAGAAAAAAAGAACAAAACCAATAACTGCTGGACGCATTGACAAAAAGCCAGTTAGGGGGCAGTCCCCTTTGGCATAAAAGTATAGATACAAAAAAATGTTCAATCAACTACACCCAAAGTTCATTTTTGTTCACCTTGTGATCTGGAGGCTTCTTCACAGTGTCTTCTCCAACAGTTCAGTTCTGGATTCAGAGAGGTACCATCTTTCTTTACCTAAAATTCTTCTCAAAAGGAATGTAAACTTTGCAATTTAAATAATGATATTTTTTACACACCCCCCGTTAAGAGGGTGATTGAAAAAACAGGACCACTTAGGGATGCATGGCTGAGGTATGAGATATATGAACCAATTGGTAAGAGAAATTAAAAAGACATCAGAAAAAATACAAATAAAAAAAGAAAATAATGGATGAAAATATAGACTATCAAAGTCTTATGTGTAAAAATTCCCAGTAAAAAGAAAAATAAATCTATAACAGGTCCTTGAATCAGGGCCCAATTAAAATGATCTAAGCAATGATGCATTTACCCAGTCAATAGCCAGGACTACAGAAAGGTACCACACTATGAAAGACAGAAAAGGGGACCAGATTATATGAGCCAAGGTTTCGGGGATACTCGTCTGTGAGTATTTTCAGAGTGAGTGTGGACACAAGGAAAGCCTATGTCATAACAACATATTAAACACAGTAAACTCGAGTCTTTACACTAGGTTCAAGACCTTTGTATTGGCCTAGAAGTGCATCAATCCATCCTGGATTGGGTTTTCTTTGGCTCTGTGCAATGGCTCTTGTATGTATATCTTGTCCTGGAATCAGACAGAATCATTAAGCAAAGTCCCATAATTTTTAAAATAAGTAGTGGCATCATTTTTATAGTCACAATCTTTTTGGGGTATGCACTGGCAAATGTATCTTAAACTTATAGTACTGAAAAATCAAAAAGTTAAAGAAAATCTTAATACTGGTGACATGTGCTTCAAATATAAAAAAGAGGAAAAAAAAACACTGAAATAGTATATTGCACATTCAAGAAAATATAATAATAAAAGAGCTTTTAAAAATTAACAAATACAGCTTATAATCATTGACACACTGTGTCAGCTAAGAAAATATAGCATACAAGGCTTTCTCACCAAAAATGAGATCCATTTCCTCTTCGTATCTGGTGTGAGATTTAAAATGGTTGAGGTCTTAAACTGTAGTGATTAAAATAGCGGAAGATATAAATTGTGATAGATATAAGAGAGGGTGAGTAAATTTGACCGCAGAAATATGTTTCACTACAGTGTCTTGGGTTTTAAAATCAAATATAACATGGTCGCCAGGGAAATATTCCCAATTATTCAAATACCCAAGTCAATTGGGTTTTATAGAGATTTTAATTAACAATACAATGAGTAATCAAAGAAAGAGAGAGAGAGTAAGAAAGGAATAAGTATGAAGGGCCTCAAACCAATATGGCCTAGACCTGAGTCTTAAAAGAGAAATCAGTCAGTTTTTTAACACTCACCACAAGGTCTGACTAAACAAGGATTCTAGTAACACTAGGCTAGTTCCATCTCAGCTGGCTTCACCAGAGAGCCTTCCAGCCAGAGACTGTTCCAAGGGGCCTTTCTCCAGAGCCTCCAGAGGGACAGAGTCCCTTTAGAGGAGCTCCAGGGAGACCTCCTTAGAGATTGCCCTCCAAGAGCTTCCCTTCTCTAGAGCCTCTCTCAAGAGATTCTTCCCAAGCGATACTCATCAGAGATCCTCCAAAAGGAATTCTCCAAAAGGAATTTCCTTGAGGACTGATGTTTGAGGGCTCTTTCCTTGGAAATAAATCTCTTTGAGGAGAAGTGCTCTTGGAAATGAGTCTCTCAGAATGAGATCCTCCAGAATGAGAATCAGAAATCGAGATCCCTGAATAAGATCCAAGCTCTTATTTTTAAGGGCAAAAATCTCCTCTGTCACCTCCCCTAAGTCCCTACATCTACCAATCACTGTAGATGTTTCCAAAGGACCGCCCATTTTGAATTCACAGATGAGTAGTTTTAATCTCTTTAGTAAGTCAGAAAAAAAATGCTTCTGTGTTGACAAATTTCATTAAGAAAAACCTCTAGGGGGCAGCTGGGTAGCTCAGTGGGGGGAAAGCTGGGTAGCTCAGTGGATTGAGAACCAGGCCTAGAGACGGGAGGTCCTAGGTTCAAATCTGGCCTCAGCCACTTCCTAGCTATGTGACCCTGGGCAAGTCACTTGACCCCCATTGCCTAGCCCTTACCACTCTTCTGCCTTGGAGCCAATACACAGTATTGACTCCAAGACAGAAGGTAAGGGTTTAAAAAAAAAAAAAAAACCTCTGAATAAGTTATCACCCTTTTAGGTTTAAGTAGTTTACAAGTTGCCCCACCTATATGGGTACCTAGAATCCCATTGTATCAAATCTGAAAAACAGGCATGACTCAAAGAACTTCCTGTCCTTTCCATAAGCATGGGTCAAGTCAAAGCACTTTCATTGTTCAGCAAGGAGTTTTCTGTCCTAAAGCAGTCTTAAGTAGGGTGGAGTAGGGATATTCCCAAGGCAAGGAGTTTTCACATTCAAGTAGAATTCTCACTATCTGCTAGGGAATTTTTTTAAGTAGAAGATTCCCCAATGGGGAAATTTCCAACATTCATAAGTCTGAGAAATTTTAAGGTTTACACTGGCCACGATCACTGTGAGTATAAGGCAAACGAATTGAGCAAGGTAACATTTTTCATTTTTAAAGAATAGTAGTACAAATATGTAGTATCAATATCCCCAAAATTCTCAATAGCCCAATTAATTACAATAGCAAACAAACACACTGTCATATTTTACATAAGTTGTTGTGTGACATTTAAAAGCCTATGAATTGATGGATATTTGTCACAATTTTTACAAACGTAGCAATCTTTCAACCTTGGAAATAAACATATTTTTAAAACAAAAGTAAAACTCATCTTGGGTTAAGAACATAATCAAGAAATCTATATATCATTATGGTGGAAGTTAAGTAGTGAGCTGAAGAGTATAAATAAAGGGGTGCTCCTTTTTGGAGGCTTATTTAGGGGTACAAATGCCCTGAGATTAACTGCCCAACTTCCATTCACATGTGTGAAGGTTGGGGTTTATAATTGTATTTCACTTCAGCTACTAGAATGGGCCTTACCTCGTTGTAGGGGCAGGCAAAATAACCAGAAATTGTTAAGAAAAATTCCAAAAATCATATTTTAAAAATCCTTAAAATCATTTGAGATATTAAATTTTCCAAAGGGTTATAGCAATTTTAACCAGTTCTGATGAAGTCTATCCATCCTTTAGGTGAAATTTTACAAATTCAAAATAGAAAACAGCTGTTTTTATATATGGGCTTATTCAATAATATTTGTTCAATAGTTATAGGGGAAAAGCAACAGAATATAACAGTAGTCAAAACTCAGTACATTAAAATGAACAGTGTAACAGAATAATATTGAATGCAGTAATATATGAATTTAAAATCACAAAGTTATACCTTCAACAAAACAAACAATAAAATGAGGTAGAATACAGAGATTTATATGAACCATTGGAGTCTGAAATGCCTTAAAATTATATAACCTCCAGTCTTTAAAGTTCCTTAGGTGTGTGTGTTTTTTTTAATTATTAATTATCCATTTAAATGTCTATTGTCGGAAGGCAGAGTGGTAAGTGCTAGGCAACGGGGGTTAAGGGACCCATCCAGGGCCCCACAGCTGGGGAGTATCTGAGGCCAGATTTTAAACCAGGACCACATGTCTTTAGGCCTGGCTCTCAGTTCACTGAACCACCCATTTGCTCCTTCAAAATTAGTTGAATCTTCTCCCTGACACGCAGGTGAAGTCAATAAAATTACCAGAACAGTCAAAAGGTATCCTTTTAAATAGCCCATTGCTTTTAAGTTCCTGTTTGGAAAAGTCTGTTTCTTCTCTCTCCCTTTTCTCTCTCCCCTGCTATGATCCCCCCATGGTCAATACCCCCATCCACGTGGAGGCTTAGCCTAAGGGAAAATTACCCATTCTCCTTTCCCTCTTGTCTCTCCCCTCCGCCCACGTGGCCAATACTGTTACTAGCTGGTAGAAATGAGTCCTGAGTGATCTGCTCCAAGGATCTGGGTGATGAGCTGGCTGGGTTGGAGGCCAGTTTTTGCTGGCCTGGGATTGGCTGGGCCAGGTGGGCGAGAGACCACTGGGGTGGGTTGGGGCAGGAACGCAGGGCTGGGAGCCAGAGCACCAGGTGAGGACGGAGAGAGGTAAGGATCGGGGCTGCAGGCAGGAAGAGGCCGAGCCAGGGAGGGAAGGGCTCAAGAAGTCTCAATCGAATGGCTGCCAGCAGGAGCTGATCAAGATGGTTTTCTAAAAAAGCATCTTGGAGAAACATGGCTTAAAAAAATTCTAGGCACTAGCTATTAAAGCTGAACTAAAGATCAGAAAAGAATCAGACGATTGAGAGTCTTTTCTCCCATTAGGTCACCAACTGTAAAGATTAAAAATTTAGGGGAGACCGAGGCAGGTAGAAATTAGTTTCTCTCTGCAAGGAGTATTATGTTTTTTGAGGTTTATTAAAGGTTGAGGATTAAAGAAAATATAAGCAAGAGAAGCACATGCTAGGTGGGCCATGAGGCCCACCCAAATTTCACTCACATCATGAGACATGTCTGTTTGTCAGCGGATCCAGGAAGAGAAGAGAGCCCACTGTGGGCGGAGACCCTCTAAATAATCATTTTGCTCTCGGCCCATTTGAGAATTCAGTGAGATTACAAAGTACTCTGTGAGCTAGCAAGGACTCCTGGGGAATGGAGTCCAGAGTTCAAATCTCAATTTTACACCCCTGTGCAGACCTAACCAAAGTGTTAGCTATAATTGGTACATGAAAAATGGAAGCAAGTCACAGGAAGTGATGGAAATGAATGATCTTTAAAAATGCCAAGAACTTCCAGTGAAGATATCTTTCACCTTGAATTTGATCTTGAAGGAGTTCCAGCAGGGGACCTCAGACTGCTCTTGGATGTTTCACCTAGAACTATACAGTAATATCAAGTACTAATGTCTATTGCCCACAAGAATGGAAATTAAATTACATAGGTTTGGGATTGGGTTGGGAGGGGTGGGGATGGCTTTCTTTGGAAAAATATTTTGATTTTTAAAATTTTACATCACATTCATGCCTGAATTTATTCTTCCTCCTCCCCAACAGTGACTCATCTCTTATAACAGAATGAAACAGCAATTTAGAAAAAAAATTAATTAGCAATTGCTGTTATTAGCTAAGTGGGAAGAACCATTTCCCTAGCATGTAAGTAGCCTAGCAGGTTGATCATCTACAAATTTCACATACATATAGGGTTATAACTACAAGATATTGCAGGTGGCTATGATATTAACTGTATTAGTATAGTGTT
The DNA here is from genome assembly GCF_027887165.1 of Monodelphis domestica. NCBI lineage: Eukaryota > Metazoa > Chordata > Mammalia > Didelphimorphia > Didelphidae > Monodelphis > Monodelphis domestica. The sequence continues at coordinate 262,184,610 of NC_077231.1, forward strand.
ATAAAAATTAATCTTGGAGTCTTATTACTAAATTTATAAGCATTTACTAGTAAAAAGGAAGAGAGAAATAAGGTTTCCAGACTTTCTAACTTAAGGTAAAAATAAAATCCCCCACTACAGTTGGTGCTGCCAATTGCCAGAGATCAAGAGACCAGTTAAGAAGTCACCAGGACAATTAGAGAGTCAGATAAATCAGAGAGACAGGAGTAAAGAGTAACTCAGCTTCTCAGAGTGGATTTTCAAACCTAAGCTCCTCCCCTCACCGTTCCACTAGCCAAGGGCTTGCTGTCTGGCTTCCATGGCACCCTCAGGCTGTTATGTCAAACACATGATTCTGAGTCCTCTGTCCATCTGCTTCGGTGAATCTTCCAGGATTGAACTGAGTTAGAAGTCCCCAGATATCCAATTCACACAACCAGAAGCTTAGAATATGAGGCTTGAGAGAAAGAGAGAGAGAGGAAGGAATGGGTGGAAAGAGAAAGCCTTTTTTACTGATTTGGTAATAAGATGCAGAACTTTGCCAGACTAATATACTTCCAATGGACCCAGACATGGGTCTTCACAAAGTGGTAACCATCTCTTCTGGGGAAGTTCAGCTTCCCAGTAATGAATGTATCCCTCAGCAAGAGGCATAATGCCTATATTCAACTCCATGGGAGGTGTTCCAATCTAACAAAGGTCCACTCCCTGTAAATCTCATCTGGAGAACTCAAACAACAATTTCCTAGCTAGAGATATAAATTCATACATATTCATGTATGCATGTGCACATAAAAAAAAATACAAATCGTAGACATTTAACCAGAAAGTCAGAGTATCTCATATTTTAGGTATATACTATCTAACACAAATCTCTGTCTTTACATGAAACCTCCTATAAGAAAGTATTGTTCATCTTTCCCTTCCCTAAACACCCTCAAATCAGTTGCTACAGTCTTTATAGTTTCTCTCATTCCCCGCATGAAAGATTTTTCTCCCTTTTCAAATTTTCTTAGGGAATTTTATTTTTTTTTTAGAGATTCTTCTTTGTCCCGCATGGCACATAGTAGGTTCATTGAATGAGTGATTGATAATTTATCTTGTATTACAAGTAAATCTCAATTAGTAAATAATGAGTTCTATGAAATGATCCCATCATTAAAGTTTATAATGCAAATTTTCAAAGGGCTAGAATCGATTGACATATTTTTAAAAGAATTGCAGCTTCAGATAATGCAAATTCAAATAAATACTATCACTTCAAGAAAAACAAATTCCAGTGCCTGCATACAAAAATCCAGGATCATGTAGATTCAAAAGAGAATTCTATCAAACATTCTAAGAATAGTTAGTTCTATCATTCCATAAATTGTTTGGGAAAAAATATCAAAAGAAAGTATCATACCAAATTTTTTTCTGACATAGTTAGGGTCTTGAAATACAAACCAGAAAGACTCAAAATTAAATTAAAAAAAAAACATTTTAAATGCATACTATTATCACTAAAGAACATAGATACAAAAATTTTAAATTAAATATTAGCAAAGGGGCTAAAACAACATATAGCAAAGATTATAAACTATGACCATTTTGGATTTATACCAGGAATTCAGGGTTGGTTTAATATTAGAAAAACTATCAATTTAATTAATCTTAATCATAATCATATGATCATATCAATAGAAGTGAAAAAGTTTTTTGAGAAAATAAAATATCCATTTCTATTGGAAATACTAGAAAGCAAAGAAATAGTCATCTCCTTAAAATGATTAATAGCATATATCTAAAACCAAGAACTAACATTACTTGCTATGGAGATAAATTACAATTATTTCTAATAACTTCAGAAAGCAAAGATTGAAATGGTGCTAAAAATGCTGGCTATAGCCAATTCTAAGATGGAAGGTAAGAGTTTAAAACAAAACAAAAAAAACCCAAATAAATCAAGTTATAAAAAAATGTATCATATGTATCTTTTAATTTACTTACCTCTGCACATGTTGTAGAATGGAATGTAGAATAGACATAGACACTTCTTAAAGGAAAGTGCTATTTTGTTTTTGTCCTTATATTTTCAGTGCCTAACAGAGGGCCTTCCAAATAGTATGCATTTAATAAATGCCTATTAAATGAATAAATGTTCTCTTTCAATGCATTGTATGACTTAACTCAGCTGATAAAAAAATACATAGATACCATTCCTCAATTTATATGTGGTCAAATGATATGAAAAGGTAATTCTCAGATGAAGAAATTTAAATTATCATTAATCATGATAAAAATACTCTAAATCACTATTAATTAGAGAAATGCAACCTCACAACTGTCAGCCTATCTAATATGACAAAAATAGAAAACAATAAATATTGGAGGGGATGTAGAGAAATTAGGAAACTAATACACTGTTGGTGGATCTATGAACAGATACAACCATTCTGGAGAGCAAACAGGAACTATGCCTATAGGACCATAAAACTCTATATACTCTTTGACCCAGAAGCCTTTACCCCCATTCTACCTTGGAACCAATACACAGAATTGAATCTAAAATGAATGGTATGGGGTTAAAAAAAATGACTTGAAGGTACATTTCTTGTTATTTACTCATGGTGCCTTTTTTGAAGCTTGTCTTGGGTACTAAAACTGCTATTAATGGTTCTATTAAATTCTTCTAAGTGAAGAATCTTGTCAGTAAAGCTTGTCTACAGGAAGAAGCTAGGAATATGTGAGAGAGAAATGGTCAATACCAAAAAAAAAGACCAATGGAATCATAGTTCCAGACCATTTAGCCAGTCAACTAGCATCAAAGTGCTTACTATGTGCGAGGCAATGTGCTAAGAGCTGGAGTTACAAAGGAAAAAAAAAAATCCCTGTTCTTAAGGACCCTATTGGCTAATGGGAGAGATATCATGCAAAAATCTATGTACATCAGCAATACAATGATCCAGGACAATTCTAAAGGACTTATGAAAAAGAATACAATCCACTTCCAGAGAAAGAACTGTGGGAATAAGAAGGCAGATGAAAGCATGTGATTTTTCAGTTGTGTTGGGGGTTTTGGTTTTATAAAATGAATAATATGAAAATGTGCTTTGAATGATAATACATGAACAGGAAGGGGGAAAGAAGGAGACAATTTGGATTGCATAACTTTGGAAAACTTGTGTGGAATTTCGTTATCACATGTAATTGACCAAAAAAATTTCCACAAGCAGAGGACAAACTGTGGGAGTAAAAACAATGAGGAAAAGCAACTGCTTGACTACAGGGGTTGAGGGGATATGACTGAGGAGAGACTCTAAATGAACACTCTAATGCAAATACCAACAATACGGAAATGGGTTCGAATCAAGAACACATGTGATATCCAGTAGAATCATGAGTCAGCTATGGGAGAGGTGTGGGGGTGGAGGGGGAGGAAAAAAATGATCTTTGTTTCCAATGAATAATGTTTGGAAATGACCAAATAAAATATGTTTAAAAAAAAGAATCAAAAAGACTACGGGTCACTCATGCTACCAATATTATTTATAATCTTGTTCTGTGTACAAAATTGTGGTTTTTGTACCCAACAAAAAAAAAAAAGATAAAACAACAAACGTTCTTATAATACTAAAAAAAAAACAAAAAACCTATGGGGGACTTCCAGCTAAGCATGGCAGCAGTCTAAACACAGGTCACTTCCTCTCCCCAGCACACAAAAACAAAGACTACCCCAAAAGATCTTAAAAATCATTTTCAGAAGAATGGAGGAACTGTATTGTAGGGCGCAGCATTGAAGGTATGTGGGATTGGGGCTTTTCCAATCTATAAGAGGGTGATAAAGCATCCACCCAAAGGCAAGCCAATCTACCCTCCCCTAACCCCACCCCCCCACCTATGGAGTCAGAGCCAAAGCCAGTGCACACCAAAACAAGCAAGCGAGGCACAACTCTAGAGTGAGCAAGAGGGACCTCTAGGTCCTTGGGAACTGACTACGACTGCCAGGGACCTATCCCTGAAAACAGCTAGGCAGGAAACCCCAGCATGCGAGGGAGCGCAGACCTTAGGTGCTCAGAGCCAGTGTGCCCGCCAGAACCAGTGAGTGAGGAGCACCTCTAGAGTGAGCAATGGGCACTTCTATGCCAGAGACCTACCCCTGAAAGCAGCTAGACCAGAAATCCAGATGGGCAGGAAAGTGCAGACCTTGAGCACCCCTAGGAAGGTAGCACAGGGAAGAACTGCAAAGGACTGCGGAGATTTGAGAGCTTGCCTCAGGCAAAATACTTGCTCCTTAACTCCATACACAGAGACCCCTACCTAGCTCACTCAGATTTCTGACTAAAGAGGGAAGGAAAAACATCCATGAAAATGGCTAATTGTGCACAGGAGCCTCAAAAATCCTCCCCAGTAACTCTTGAAAATTTTTACAGAGGAAAAACCCAGGCTACAGAGGAAATACTGGACAAAATTCAAACAGAGGCAAAACCTAAAAAAAAAAAAAAATAGAAATTGTCCACAAGCCCTGGAAGAATTTCAATTGAAACTTATCAAAAAGATGGAAGCCTTCTGGTTACAAAAGTGGGAAATGGTTCAAAAAAAATGAAGAAATCATAGCTCAATACCAAAAGGTTAAAGCAGAAAACCAAAAGATTATAACAGACAACCAGGTCTTAAGGACAAGAATTGAGCAACTGGAAACCAATGATCTTACAAAATAGCAAGAATTAATAAAGCAAAGTCAAAAGACTGAAAAATAGAAGAAAACATAAAATAGCTCACTGACAAGGTGACAGATCAGGGAAACAGAGGAAGGAGAGACAATTTGAGAATCATTGGTCTACCTGAAAAGCCAAAAATAAACAGAAATCTTGACATCATACTACAAGAGATCATCCAAGAAAATTGCCCTGAAATTCTTGAACAAGGGGGCAAAATAGACATTGAACGAGTTCATAGAACATCCTCTACACTAAACCCCAAAAAAACAACTCCCAGAAATGTAATTGCCAAATTCCAGAGCTTTCAAGCTAAGGAGAAAATTCTACAAGAAGCCAAAAAGAAACAATACAGATACCAAGGAGCACTATTCAGGATCTCACAAGACCTGGCAGCTTCCACACTAAAGGACCACAAGGTCTGGAATTCGATATTCAGAAAGGCAAGAGAATTGGGTCTTCAACCAAGAATCACCTATCCATCAAAACTGACTATATACTTCCAGAGGAAAGTATGGGCATTCAACAAAATAGAAGATTTCAAAGTATTTGTAAGGAAAAGACCAGAACTAAGTGGAAAGTTTGATATCCAAACACAAAGATCAAGAGAAACATAAAAAGGTAAATATGAAAGAGAGGGAAAAGGAGAAAAATGTTTTTTTATTCAAACTCTCTTCTTTAAGGGCTACAATTAGATCAAATTACATATAGTAATATATGTGGGAAATGTTATTTGTAACTCAAAAATGTTTTCATTATTATAGTAAATAGAAGAATCATTCATAGAAAAAGATTGGGGCATTAAAGGCTATAAAATGATATGCAAAAAAAAGGGTGGGGGGAGAATTGATGATGGTACCAAGAGATACTTGAAGAAATAAAATAAATAGGATAATCTTTTTTTCACACAAAGATACACATGGGAAGGGGAGGGGAAGAATACTCTTATAAGAGGAAGAGGGAGAGAGTGATAATAGGTAATACTCAAACATTACTCTCATTAAAATCAATTCAGAGAGGGAAGAGCATCCAGATCCATTGGGATGTTAAAGTCTATATTATCCTACAGAGTAAGGAAGAAGGGAAAACTAAGGGGGCTAGTGGGGAGGGAGTACAAAAAAGGCAGAGGGAAGGAGAGGGGAGAGGGAACTTAACAGACCCTAAAAAAACAAGAAGGGAACAAAAAGGGAGGGGCCAGAAAGGGAAGCATATCAAGGGAGGGGAATAGGGGGATTGACTAAAAGTAAACCACTGGTTTAAAAGGATATAGCAAAAGAAGAAAGGACAGAACTAGGAGAGGATACCAAAATGCTAGGGAATTCAAAAGTGACAATCTTAACTTTGAACATGAATGGAATGAACTCACCCATAAAACAAAGATGAATAGGAGAGTGGATTAGAATCCAGAATCCTACTATATATTGTCTACAAGAAACACACATGAGGCAAGTAGATACTCACCAGGTCAGAATTAAAGGGTGGAATAAGACCTATTGGGCTTCAACTGACAGAAAGAAGGCAAGAGTTGCAATCATGATATCTGACAAAGCCAAAGTAAAAATAGACCTGATTGAAAGGGATAGGGAAGGTAAATACATCCTGATAAAAGGAAGTATAGATAATGAAGAAATATCACTAATCAACATGTATGAACCAAATGGTATAGCATCCAAATTTCTAATGGAAAAACTAGTAGAATTGGAGGAGGAAATAGATAGTAAAACTATACTAGGGGGAGACCTGAACCTACCACTATCAAATTTAGATGAATCAAATCAAAAAATAAATAAAAAAGAGGTAAAGGATGTGAATAAAATTTTAGAAAAATTAGAGTTAATAGATATATGGAGAAAAATAGGGACAAAAAGGAATATACCTTCTTTTCAGCAGCACATGGCACATTCACAAAGATTGACCATATACTATGTCATAAAAACATGGCATACAACTACAGAAAAGCAGAAATAATAAATGCAACCTTTTCAGATCATGAGGCAATTAAAATATCAATCAGTAAGGGTACATGGAGAGCCAAATCAAAGATTAATGGGAAATTAAACAATATGATTCTCCAAAATCGGTTAGAGAACAAATCATAAAAACAATTAATAATTTCATTGAAGAAAATGACAATGATGAGACATCCTTTCAAAATCTATGGTACGCAGTCAAAGCAGTACTCAGGAGAAAATTTATATCCGTGAGTTCATATATTAACAAGTTAGGGAGGGCAGAGGTCAATGATTTGGATATGCAAATCCAAAAGCTTGAAAGCAAAAAAAATTAAAATCCCCAGATGAAAACCAAATTAGAGATCCTAAAAATTAAGGGAGAAATTAATAAGATAAAAAGTGATAGAACTATTGAACTAATAAATAAGACTAGGAGCTGGTATTTTGAAAAAAAACAAACAAAATTTATAAAGTATTGGTCAATCTAATAAAAAAAAGGAAAGAAGAAAATCAAATTAACAGTATCATAGACAAAAAGGGAAAACTCGCCTCCAATGAAGAGGAAATTAAGGCAATAATTAAAAACTATTTTGTCCAATTATATGGCAATAAATATACCAATATATGTGATATGGATGAATATTTACAAAAATATAAATTGCCTAGATTAACAGAAGAAGAAATAGAATTCTTAAATAATCCCATATCAGAAAAAAGAAATCCAACAGGTCATCAAAGAACTCCCTAAGAAAAAATCCCCAGGGCCTGATGGATTCACAAGTCAATTCTATCAAACATTGAAAGAACAGCTAATCCCAATACTATACAAACTATTCGACATAATAAGCAAAGAGGGAGTTCTACCAAATTCCTTTTATGACACAAATATGGTGCTGATCCCAAAACCAGGCAGGTCAAAAACAGAGAATCTCCTTAATGAACATAGATGCAAAAACCTTAAATAGTATACTAGCAAAAAGACTCCAGCAAATGATTAGGAGGGTTATTCACTATGATCAGTTGGGATTTATGCCAGGAATGCAAGGACGGTTCAATATCAGGAAAACCATCCACATAATTGACAATATCAACAAGCAAACCAACAAAAATCACATGATTATATCAATAGATGCAGAAAAAGCCTTTGACAAAATAGAACACTCATTCCTATTAAAAACACTAGAAAGTATAGGAATAGAAGAGCCTTTCCTAAAAATAATAAACATTATCTATCTAAAACCAACAGCCAACATCATCTGCAATGGGGATAAACTAGATGCATTCCCAATAAGATCAGGAGTGAAATAAGGATGCCCATTAACACCTTTATTATTTAACATTGAACTAGAAACACTAGCAGTAGCAATTAGAGAAGAAAAAGAAATTGAAGGTATTAAAATTGGCAATGAGGAGACCTAGCTATCACTCTTTGTGGATGATATGATGGTCTACTTAAAGAATCCTAGAGAAGCAACTAAAAAGCTAGTGGAAATAATCAACAATTTTAGCAAAGTTGCAGGGTACAAAATAAACCCACATAAGTCATCAGCATTTCTATTTTTCTCCAACCCAGTTCAGCAGCAGGAATTAGAAAGAGAAATTCCATTCAAAACACCCTGGACAATATAAAATATTTGGGAATCTATCTGCCAGGACAAACACAGGAACTATATGAACACAACTACAAAACACTTTCCACACAACTAAAATTAGATCTGAGCAATTAGAAAGACATTAACTGTTCATGGGTAGAACGAGCTAACATAATAAAAATGACCATCCTACCCAAACTTATCTATTTATTTAGTGCCATACCCATTGAACTTCAAAAAAACTTTTTTTTTACTGAATTAGTAAAAACCATAATAAAGTTCATTTGGATGAACAAAAGATCAAGGATATCCAGGGAAACAATGAAAAAAAAAATACAAAGGAAGGTGGCCTTGCAGTATCAGATCTCAAACTATACTATAAAACAGTGATCATCAAAACAATTTCATACTGGCTAAGAGATAGAAAGGAGGATCAGGAGAATAGACTTGGGGTAAGTGACCTCAGCAAGACAGTCTATGACAAACCCAAAGACCCCAGCTTTGGGGACAAAAATCCAGTATTTGATAAAAACTGCTGGGAAAATTGGAAGACAGTATGGGAGAGATTAGGTTTGGATCAACCTACACCAAGATAAACTCAGAATGGGTGAATGACTTAAACATAAAGATGGAAACAATAAGTAAATTATGTGAACACAGAATAATATACATGTCAGACCTTTGGGAAGGGAAAGATTTTAAAACCAAGCAAGACTTAGAAAGATTCACAACATGTAAAATAAATAATTTTGACTACATCAAATTAAAAAGGTTTTGTACAAACAAAACCAATGTAACTAAAATCAGAAGGGAAGCAACAAATTGGGAAACAATTTTCATAACAAAAACCTCTGACAAAGGTTTAATTACTCAAATTTACAAAGAACTAAATCAATTTTACAAAAAATCAAGCCATTCTCCAATTGATAAATGGGCAAGGGGCATGAATAGGTAGTTTTCAGTTAAAGGAATCAAAACTATTAATAAGCACATGAAGAAGTGTTCTAAATCTCTGATAATCAGAGAGATGCAGATCAAAACAACCCTGAGGTACCACCTAGCAGATTGGCTAACATGACAGCAAAGGAAAGTAATGAATGCTGGAGGGGATGTGGCAAAGTAGGGACATTAATTCATTGCTGGGGGAGTTGTGAATTGATCCAATCATTCTGGAGGGCAATTTGGATTTGGCAATTTGGGCAATTTTGCCCAAAGGGTGCTAAAAGACTGCCTACCTTTTGACCCAGCCATATCATTACTGGGTTTGTACCCCAAAGAGATAATAAGGAAAAAGACTTGTACAAGAATATTCATAGCAGTGCTCTTTGTAGTGGCAAAAAACTGGAAAATGAGGGGATGCCCTTCAATTGGGGAATGGCTGAACAAGTTGTGGTATATGTTGGTGATGGAATACTATTGTGCTCAAAGGAATAATAAAGTGGAGGAATTCCATGGAGACTGGAACCACCTCCAGGAAGATGCAGAGCAAAAGGAGCAGAACCAGGAGAACATTATACAAAGAGACTGATACACTGTGGTATAATTGAATGTAATGGACTTCTCCATTAATGTCAATGCAATGTCCCTGAACAATCTGCAGGGATCTATGAGAAAAAAAGACTATCCACATGCAGAGGTAAAACAGTGGGAGTAAAAACACTGAGGAAAGGCAACTGCTTGACTACAGAGGTTGCGGGGATATGATTGGGGATGAAGTCTTTAAATGAACATCCTAGGGCAAATACCAAAAACATTGAAATGGATTTGGATCAAGGACACATGTGATACCCAGTGGAATCATGTGTCAGCTATGGGAAGGGAGGGAAAGAAAATGATTTTTGTATCCAATGAATAATGTTTGAAATTGACCAAATAAAATTGTTTTTTTTTAATCTATGTTAAAAAAAAAAAAAAACAGGTACATTAAGGAAAAACCAGGAGGTAATCTCAGAGGTAAGGCTCTAAGGAAAGGGAGGACTTTAAAAGTGTTTTTGCAGAAGATGAGACAAGTTGAAGTTTGAAAGTAATCAAGGAAACTAGAGTTGAAGTAGAAGAGAGTTCCAGGCAGGGGAAATGTTTGGAGTCAGGAGATCAAGTATCTTGGTGATGCACAACAAAGAAATCAACCCTTCCTCCCACCTCCCCACCCAAAAAACAATCAGATGCTAAGACTGTTCCCATTTGCTAAAGGAATATAGCTGCTGCAGGGTCCTATAAATATTGGTAGCCTTAGATAAAGTTTCAGTTGTCCCATCCTGGTTGTGGCTTTGGTCTTCTTTAAATCTGAAGACTGTTGCATATTCACTCCTCCAGATATAATCCAAAGCACTAGTGCTCTCTCACCAATATGACAAAAATAATTAAACAACAAAGCTTTCATATTCATGTCTAAATCTCTCCTCAGGTTTATGAACTATTTGTATGTAGTTACAGAGATGTAGTAGAAAGAACAGCAGGCCAAGAATCAGGAGATCTGGGGACTCATTTCAACTGTGCTACTATGTCCTGGAGTCATGCAGAGCCCTTTCTGTGTGCACATGAGCCATCACCCACCAGAGTTTGTTACTAAAAAGGCAGAGGGACTCAGCCAAACTGTTCCCTTCCTCCTCTCCACCATGCTTGAGGACATTTTTTCACTTCACTCACCCCTGTCTAGCAGACTAATGAGAACTCTTCTTCCCTCTCTGTCTGGGATAAGGGGAGGAAAGAGGGGGGTGATGGTGCTCAGTCTCTGGGAATGGGGCATAGCACACGGTCTCTAAAGGTTCACCATCACTATCCTAGAGAATCAAGGAACCACAAAATATTAGAGATCTATGAGATCATCTATCTTGTCTAAGACCTTCATTTTATAGATTAAGAAACTGAGCCTAAACTAGAGATCAAGTAATTTATAAAAGTATAAAGGATGGAAACAAATATTTATTAAGCATCTATTATGTGCCATCACTCTTTAGGTATTATTTCATTTGATTCTCATAACAACCCTGGGAAGTGGGTACTGCTATTATCCCTACTTTGCAGTTGAGGACTCTTAGGCAGAAAGAGGTTAAATGACTTGGCCAAGGACACAGAGCTAAGAGTCTGAGGCTGGACTTAAATTCATATCTTCCTGGGGGCAGCTGGGTGGCTCAGTGAATTGAGAGCCAGACCCAGAGACAGGAGGTCCTGGGTTCAAATAAATGTGACCTCAGACACTTCCTAGCTATGTGACCCTGGGTAAGTTACTTGGCCCCCATTGCCTAGCCCTTGCCACTCTTCTGCCTTAGAACCAATACCCAATATTGATTCTAAGATCGAAGGTAAGGGCTTAAAAATAAGTAAATAAATTAATTAATATCTTCTTAACTCAAGCCCAGCATTCTGTCTACTGTGCCACCTAGCTGCCTCTTAGTCAGTGGCAGGCCTGGGACTTTTTCTACCTAAAAGTCCTGTGCTTTTTCAACTACTTTGCAATCTTGAACAACTGTTTTTCAGGGCTTTAATGTCCTCATTTATAAAATGGGGATATGATACATGCTCAGAGAAGTCATTTAATTAAATGGAATTTCAAGCAATAAAAACATTATACAAATGTAACATGGAGTTTCACCATAACTACTCAACAGATGCTACTGTATCAAAAACAGTATCCAAATGTTTTTAGTCCCGTTTTCATGCTACTAACCCAGTAATCTAGGGGCAAGTAGGTAGCACAGAGGATAGAGTGCTGGGCTTGGGCTCAGGAAGACTCATTTTACTGAGTTCAAATCTGGTCTCAAACACTGACTAGTTGTGTGACCACCCTGTTTGCCTCAGTTTCCTCATCTGTAAAATGATCTGGAGAAGGAAATGGCAAATAACTGCAGTATCTTTGCCAAGAAAACTCTAAATGAGTTCACAAAAAGCTAGAAACAACTGAACAACAACCATCCAGAAAATTGAATGTGATTTTTTTTTAAAAAGGCCTAACACAGATGCCAAGTAAATGTATCAAGGATATGAAATCCACTTTGAAGTACCTACCCCAAAGACAGGTTTGATAACTAACCAAACTTCAAGCATCAAAAGCTATCCGCTAATAGCATGAATGCGAGATGCATAAATCTAAGAATTATCAATAATAATTCTCCTACTGGGTGTTATTTTTCAAACTTTGTCAGTTTCTTGTTTTGATGTTATGAAATTCTCATGTGACCATTATCCTGATGTAAGATGTTCCTGATGCAACATCAAGTGATCATTTATATTAAAACCTAGTGCAAAAAATGGTAACAAACATAACAAACTAAAAGTTATCTAAATCCAAAGATCAGTCATTGATATTACCAAAGAACTATACCTAAGGTGAGATGGTTGGGACTTTGACTCATGCTGCCTAATTCAGAGGTTTCTGGTAGCACTTCAGATGTTACTAGTGCAAAATAAGAAACAACAGTAAGCAAAAAAAATTATTAAAATAGAAACTAATGAATAATGAATGATTTTTTCCTTTCTTTTGTCTATATTGCAGCAGCACCAGCATTAGGCTCTGGTTTCCACTATTTTCCTTCCACATGCATGTCCCATACCAAATCTCAACTAAGACAACAATTCATTTAGCTTGTCTCCAACACAAAAATTCCAAGTTACTGTTCTACTGTCACATTGGAGGTAAAGGCAAGGGTTTGTAACATGGGTGGGATACATAATATTAAAAATTAAAATTAAAAAAAAAACCTAGGTAGAAAGAATCCCAAAATGTAAAATAAATAATTTTGACTACATCAAATTAAAAAGTTTTTGCACAAACAAAACCAATGTAACTAAAATTAGAAGGGAAACAACTGGGAAAAAATCTTCATAGAAACCTCTGACAGAGGTTTAATTACTCAAATTTATAAAGAGCTAAATCAACTGTACAAAAAATCAAGCCATTCTCTAATTGATAAATGGGCAAGGGACTTGGATAGGCAGTTCTCAGATAAAGAAATCAAAACTATTAATAAGCACATGAAGAAGTGTTCTAAATCTCTTATAATCAGAGAGATGCAAATAAAAACAACTCTGAGGTATCACCTCACACCTAGCAGATTGGCTAACATTACAACAAAGGAAAGAAATGAATGCTGGAGGGGATGTGGCAAAGTAGGGACATTAATTCATTGCTGGTGGAGTTGTGAACTGATCCAACCATTCTGGAGGGCAATTTGGAACTATGCCCAAAGGGCGACAAAAGAATGTCTACCCTTTGATCCAGCCATGGCACTGCTGGGTCTGTACCCCAAAGAGATAATGGACAAAAAGACTTGTACAAAAATATTCATAGCTGCGCTGTTTGTGGTAGCCAAAAATTGGAAAACGAGGGGATGCCCATCAATTGGGGAATGGCTGAAAAAATTGTGGTATATGTTGGTGATGGAATACTATTGTGCTCAAAGGAATAATAAAGTGGAGGAATTCCATGGAGACTGGAACCACCTCCAGGAAGATGCAGAGCAAAAGGAGCAGAACCAGGAGAACATTATACAAAGAGACTGATACACTGTGGTATAATCGAATGTAATGGACTTCTCCATTAGTGGCAGTGTAATGTCCCTGAACAAGTTGCAGGGATCTAGGAGAAAAAAACACTATTCATAAGCAAAGGATAAACTATGGGAGTAGAAACACCGAGGAAAAGCAACTGCCTGATTACAGTGGTTGAGGGGACATGACAGAGGAGAGACTCTAAATGAAAACTCTAATGCAAATATTATCAACATAGCAATGGGTTCAAATCAAGAAAACATGTAATGCCCAGTGGATTTACGTGTCGGCTATGGGGGGTTGGGGGAAGGAAAAGAAAATGATCTATGTCTTTAATGAATAATGCTTGGAAATGATCAAATAAAATATTAAAAAAAAAACCTAGGTGAGGATGCATAAACTTAAACTTCTCTATAATTCAACATAATTGGTTTCCTTTATAATCTTCTATATTTTTATACATTTAAAAATATTATTCTGAGCAGTCCATTACATAAAAAATGATTACAAACTCCTATGCTTAAAGCAAGATCCAAGATGTGGTGTGCTTGTGGTCAGCAGGAAGACAATAACTGACCACAAAAGGAAAAGCATTCTAAAGATAAGCATTACTGTGAGCAAAGTTCAGTGTTCAATTTCTCATTTACCCTGTATCCTCTGTGATTGACAGATGTGACTGGCTTCTGAAAATGTTTTCGTTTTCTCTCAATATTTTCAATATTATCACTTGCTGCTTTTTATGAGAAAAAACTAGGCTATCCATTCCAAATCTCTTCTGAATAATGCATGCTTATAGGGATCTAGCAACACTAAAATTATATCTTTATTCCTTCATTTTCAAAGATGGAGCATTAACAGCAAGTGTAAATGGTCTTTAGCAAATGAGTTAAAGCACAGATCTGGACAACAAGCTTAAAGATCATTAACTTACTTGTTTTTGATGGTATATTTTAAACTTTGAATTCTATTTAGTCCTCACTTCTCTGAACTCTTAAAGCACTCACATTGTAACATACTCAATATAACTTAAGTGTGACACTAAAGGTCTAATACTAGACTATTCTAATTGTTTCGTGTGCTAACCATAGATTTATCTAACACAATGTAAATTCCTTCTAGGCAAGAATCTACATCTTGTAAATTTCTCTTGTATTTTTTTTTATCCCTTGCTATTTTGCTTTAAAATAAATTTACTAATTAAATTTACCAATTGAAAAATTCACCAAACAAATCTACAACTATCTACTAAGTCTATGGTTTCAACATTCTATAATGCTAGAAAAGTTCTAATTGTTCAAAATACAAAAGGGGAAAGTGATCTGAAGTATCAGTGGCAGTGATGCTTAGGGAATTTTCTCTTTGTGTTGGTTGTGAAGCATATATTGTATAAAAACAAAATGTATAAAAGCTTAAAAATTACTATGTATCTAATTAAACAAGGATTGTGTTAACTTTTCTGTTGCGATGACTGAGCTATCATTTAAACAATCTTTTTAACATAATTGGTTACGGAAATAAAAACAGAAAGGCATTAGATCTACTCAAATTCATTTTGAAGGAACCAGAGATTCATAAAGTAAAAAGGAATAAATGTTTAAGTTGATAGAATTTCTTCCCGATCTGTTTCCTCTAATAAGGAAAAATAATCTGAATGCTATTCAGAACTAGCCAAACACCAAATATGCTCTGTTATCACAAAACCATACTTATCCCTAAAAGACAAATTGGAGCCAAAGACATGTAAATGAAAATATGATTTTTTAAAATGATGTAGCAGAGCTGATTCTGTGGTACAATGTGTATTGTTTTATTTCCTTTTCCTATTTTTCTTCTCTTTTCAGTCTTCCCTTCCATACACCCTCTAACTCAACAAACAATAAAGGTCAGACTGTTATGAGCACAGCAGTAATACATGGAACACAATCTACAGAGAGAAAAGGAAAAACAAAGCATACACAGGAGAAGTCAAGGCAATGGAAAAGAATGAATAGGAAAAAGATGTGAGGAATATCACAGACAGCATCTAAAGGAGGAAAGATTTTTATTAACTTGAGGACTGTTTGTGTTTAGTTTAATTTTGTATTGAATTAGAACAAAATAGCATTTTCATTGGAGGTTAGTATGAAGTCACATTCTTTCATAAAGGTAGTAAATTATATTTTCAAAGAATGGGGGAGAATGAAAAGGAAAGGGACAAGAGTTGCTCACAGAATCAGTAAGACTTCTAGATAACTTTCTTTGCAAGCAAAGCATTATATGTTCATTCTATATGATTCCATGGTCTGTGAGCTCCCCGTCTAGCATGGATTATATAAAATAGTTCATATATCAAAGTTGACAAAATCCATATGCATTCTTATTTTCTTTTTCCACAAGATTCCACTGCTAACACCATTCCTACACAAATACAGATCATTTGCAATGAACATTGACTGCTACAGCCACAATCTCTCTTTTTTTTTAATTGCCAAGAATATTCGGTGGTCCTGATTGCCTCGGACAGCTGGCTACAATGGTATCAATTCTACAATAATGAACAACCTGACAGAGAAGTTCTCTGCATAGAAATGTCTCACATCCACTAGAATTCTTTGCCTTCTCCCTCCTGCACTAAACCCTTTTACTGGAGCTCTTTCTATAAGGAATCTGCAGTGATCAGCTCTTGAGCCACAGGCCTTGTTTCCCTTTCTCTAAAGAGCTAACTGCTATTTCCTCTTTGTTGGGCTTTTCTCTCTATGGTGGTCAAAGCTGTGAATTGACAGCTAACTCCAAACTGCCAGCCGGTATTCTTCCATTTAACTAGTGGCATTTCCTTCTTTTTTGATTCCTGTTACATCATCAGCATAGCTCATATTTCACTGTAAGAGCTAGCTGAAACAAATAGCATGAATGTTTCCTGTTTGTCATTAGAATTGAAAGCCTCATTTGAGTTTATTTTACAAATTGGCAGTCTTGGTGTTATGTGACACATTGGTATAAATTCCCTTCACAATTGTTTATTTTGGGCACCGCCTTTTCTGTCCCCCTGATAAGAGGAGAAACACAGCTACCCTGTCAATCTCTAACATTACTCAAACTGAAAACTAACTGAAATAGAAGGGTTGTTTTGAATCAGTTGTTATTCCCCAACAATGTCATCATGGTTACACCTTTATAAACATAGTTGGCATCAGCAAGCACTTAAATCTGGTGTGGCAAAAGGCAGTTTTCATTTCAGGCTCAACTGTTTTAAGATGCTTGAGTATTAGCCATTGGGCTTAATCTATTCTTCCTCAGATGTTTACTTTATGCTCTGTATAGCAGTAAACCAATCTATCAATGCTCTTTGGACCTCATGCCACCATACTAGGCATTGTCAAAAGAGAGAGAGAACCTAGAAAGCCCGTAGGCTTTTAAAACATAGGAGGGAAAATGATCTTTAAAAATAAGGAGCTACATATTTCCAGATTTTAAAAAAAATGTAACTATAAAAGCAGAGGAAAATTGATCATACCAGCATAGATATGATGTCTGACCAAATCACTTTCACTTGAATTTGAAAAGACTGCTTAGAAGAAAGGAGACTGTAACCGCAGGTATTCTAATTAGTCTAACAGTAGAAAGGAAATATGTAGGATATTCTGGAGCAAAAATTGATAGGCAAAAGGATAGGGCAAGTAAGTGGCTCAGTAGATTGAGAGCCAGGCCTAGAGACTGGAGATCCTATATTCAGATATGACTTCAGACATTTCCTAGCGCTGTGACCCTGGGCAAGTCCCTTAACACCCTTTGCTAGTCCTTACTACTCATGTGCCCTGAAACTAATACACAGTACTGATTCTAAGGAGAAGGGAAAGCTATTAAAAAAAAAAAAGCCCCATGGGGCAGCTGGGTGGCTCAGTGGATTGAGAGCCAGGCCTAGAGATGGGAGGTCCTAGGTTCAAATCTCACCTCAGCCATTTCCTAGCTGTGTGACCTTGAGCAAGTCACTTAACTCCCATTGCCTAGCCCTTACCACTCTTCTGCCTTGGAGCCAATACACAGTATTGACTCCAAGACTGGAAGGTAAGGGTTAAAAAAAAAAGTGAGAAACAAAATTGAGTTGGCATTAATCCAAAAGAACTTACTCATAAGAGAGGGTAGCAGAAGGGTAGTAACTGATCGATGGCAAATGAGCTGTAACTTTGTAGGGTAATGATCATAGGAACATCAATGAGCTGGAAAGGATGCTGGAGTCTATTTAATCCAATCCCCTTCATTCTGCAGCTGAGGAAACAATCCTGGAGAGGTTGTGATTTGCTCAAAGTCATGTAGGTAGTAAGGGTCAAGCTGGATAAAAATCGAGGTCCTTCAGCCTCAAAGTCAGTCTTCTTTTTCATCATATTATGAATTTTAAGGATTAAAGGAAGTAGATATCCACTTGTACCTTAATGGTCATACTATCTATACATCTTTCAGACCTTTAACACTTAATTTCACCCACCTGAAACACAGTGGAGAACATGGAAGTTATGAAGGCCTCTGAAGAGTAAAAATAAAATGCTAGATGCCACAGAATATATTTACTAAATAAACTCCAACTGCTTTATTCATTAGAAAGTCCCTCAGGGCCTTGCTTTGAGCTGATTCTTTCCATAGACACCATTATAATTAGCTTGGTTTCCCAATTATTGGCAGATTAGAAGCAGTGATTTAGAAAGGAGAAAGGAAAGGTGCACTAAGAATAGATGCATGGAGAGCTGCAAAAAAGTGACATCTGTTCCCATTAGAAAAAAGTAAGTACAGAAAGGAGGCATAAGAACTCCAAATAAGTCATTAAGTCAAAGGGGTAAAAAAATAGTCCTGTGAACTTTAACAAACCCTGAAGACAGCAAGGTACTATAGCAGAGTATAAAAATTGTTCATAATGATGTCCTTGAAAAATAAAAAAAAAAAAGAAGCACATCATGCAATCAGAAAGATACCCATCAAAATAGTTAATTTTTTTTTTCTGAATTCTGGAACTTAAAGAGTTCATGTTCTTCCTTAATGACAGTAGATCAATCAGTAAAAATTTATTAAGTACTTTTCTATGTGTTAGAAAATTAAAGTAAAATAATGCCTGTCTTTAGGGAGCTTATATGATAATAATAAATGAGTGGTTAGATGGTCTAAAGTTGATGATGGCTAATGGCCAAACCATATGATCTCATAATAGTGAAACAATACCATGCCCTTTACATGGACTGGGAAATTCTACTGTATTGGTTGTTCCACTACTTGGGGGGAGTTTGGCATTTGCTTTTACATACTTTTCCAGTTCCATCATGATCCATGACATATTTTTACAAACTGGCTAGGTTTAAGGATGTTGCTATTGAACATGACATGCCCAAGTAATTAATACTTTAAAAGAGTCATGATTTCATTGACATAAGTATCATCTGTTGATCACAAACATTCATGCCTTCTAATTCTCTGTGATTTTTATCTAGATTTCCTCAGAGATATTCTTTGGAGAATTAACTAAATGTGCTAGATAAAAGTTCTCCTCTTTTGGTATTTCAGGATTTATCCAAGTATCACCAATGTTGACCAAATGTGGGATCTTGTTTTGGTGGAGGGGTGAGCAGGGGGCTGGAGCTCTCCTATCTCAACTAGGCTAGAAGTGTAGCCGCCACTCACAGTCTAATCCCACTGGTAGCTAAAAACAGAACAAAAACAAACCTGATGTAAAGGATGGAGGAAGTTTTGACCTGTTTCATTTTTTATCTGGGCCATTTTGCTCCTTCTTCACTAATCTAAAGCACTCCAGACCACCACAATAGCAGGGTTCTTCATATAGGTGCCAGATTTAATGCATTGCCCTGTTGGACTTTAGTTCCACTGAAGCTCAGAAGTCCCAAATTAAATTAATTCACCAGCCTTAGCCTCCTCCCCATCCCCCAGCAGGGATTTTACAAGCTTTTGCCACCACACCCAAACAAATCTAATTCTTTTTACTTGCCTGGATCAAGTCTTTGTCCACTTAATACCTTTTCAATCATCTATTTTAAAGAACACAAGAATTTGGTCCATGAACAGAATTCTGCTTTTTACCTCAGTCTACTACCAGGACTCAAACATCTAAGTAAAGAAAATTTGTAAAAGCATGCTTTGAAATGCTAACAATTCTTTTTCATCAAGGCCATGGGGATGAGAATATATGAACTTGGGGTGGGTGTAGTTTTCCTAACAAGTCACAGCAAGTCTCTGTGACCTAGACAAGGTACTTTCAAAATCACTTTCAGTTACTGGTAGAGTTACTTTAAAACTACTTTGGCTTAATTCCAAAAATGATTCCCCACCCCCATCCCAACTAATTGAGATCACCACTTTAGATGATAGCATAAGGATAAAATATGTGGCAAATATTAGATTCCTATTCATCACTATTTGAAAAAGGCCCTACATTTTCAGAAGAACATCCTTCCATCTATAATCGCTAGGATTACTTTGCCAGAAGTTTCCAACATTCTTGAGGTTGCAACACCCTATCATGTGTGTTTGATTTCACAATATTCTCTACCTGAAATATATCTTATACTTTGAAAAATGGAGCTAATTTTCTTTGGAGAATTCCAAGTGTTTTATTTTTAGAAAACTAGAAGCACCCAAAGGTATCAGAAAATCAGAGCTAGGAATCATGGCTTGATCTAATGGGGAAAAAATTTCAAAGACAAACCACATTTGTCTTTGGCCAGTGCATTTATCTAGATTATCAAATATCTTTTTAAAAATTTAATAATCCATAAACAGATCAGTATGCTCTGGAAGAGCTTTCAGGGCTTAAGAGTATTCTAAATTCTTCAGCAAGGAATAACACTTTAAGTAGAGCAGCAGGATTATTTGCAGAGCCATTTTTTCAATGCAATAATTGTTAAGAAAACACTTAAACATGGCAATATTCCCAAAATGAAGAGGTTAACCAGGTCTCTCTTGTTTAACAAGATCTTAGGTCCCCTTTTTATAATGCCTTACATTTGACAAAGCCCTCATCTCACAGTGATGCATGCTATAAAGCAAACTCAGAGAAGTTTGTCTACTGTTCACCAGCTTCAGAATCAGCCAGGACTCAAAACCTAGACCTTTTCATCTCCTAGTCTGGTATCCTTTGCACTACACAATTCTGTCTTTCCTAATGTTTTTCCCCTTCGTGTTTATTATGGTACATAAAATTACTTCAGTTCACAAAAATATAATTCCTATTTGAAAAAAAAATTATAGATGTTCACATAAGAAAACCAAAGGATGAAACAAGTATTTATTAAAAGCTTACTATGTGGTAGGCATTGTGCTAGACACTTTACAAATATTATTTCATTAGATCCTCACAACCCTGGAAGGTAGGTACTATTATTATCCCATTTACAGTTGAAGAAACTTAAGCAGAGATTAAATAGCTTGCTCAGGGTCACACAGTTAATATCTGAGTTTGAATTTGAACTGTCTCCAAATTCAATCAATGCTTTTAATTTTTAAAAAGTAAATAGAATGGGAGCAATTAGGTGGCTCAGCAGATAAGAGAGCCAGGCCTGGAGATGAGATGTTCTGGGTTCAAATCTAGCCTCAGATACTTCCTAGCAATGTGACCCTAAGCAAGTCACTTAATCCCAATTGCCTAGCCCTTAGTGCTTTTGTCTTAGATCCAGTACTTAGTATTGGAGTACCTAAGAAGGTAAGTTTTGTTTTGTTTTGAAGTAGGATGAGTATGTACATTTGTCCTTTACCACTAGTTCCTCTTTTCTAGAAGGCCTTATTAAAGACAAAATTTCACTGCAGTAGTAGAAAACAGCTCAATTGAGCAATTAGTCCTTATACCAGTCCCAGAATTTTGGGTTACTATGTAGTACCAAAAATTGAAAAATAAAAAAACTTTTGTGGAGAAAGTATAGTGATATCACTCTTTTGTATCTACATCATACTTTTAGAAAAGCACTGTGACATAGTACATAAGAGTTAGCTTTCAAGCCAGGAAGACTATTCAATGCCAGCTAGACACATAGTAGGCTGGCCCCCCAGCGAGCCCTATACATTCTTGGCATTCCAAACAACTCACAAAGACTGGGTTGAAGAAGGTGATGATCCACAGGGAGTTTCTTCAACCTGGGAGGTCTCTATACCAGTGGTATCAAATTCAGGTATAAAGAGATCACTGTAGAAGTGACTTAAGAGAACCACTAATCAACATTACCTATGTTGTGCTATTTTTATTTTTTTTAAATATTTTCCCATTACATTTCAATCTGGTTCAAACACCGTGGGAATGGTCTCTTGGTTCCAAGTTGAAACCTCTGCATACCAATGAAATTAGTCTATTCTATCCCTATCATAGATTTCCAAGCAATCCAATCCAGATTTAGAGCTGAAAAGGACAATTAATCCAACACCCTGACATTACAGACAGGCAACCGAAGGTCAGAGGTTATTGATTAGTCCAAGGTCACACTGGTAATTAACAGTAAAGCTGGGTGGGACTTGAACCTAGCTGGCTCAATTATCAAGGCTTCAAAAGTTCAGGGTTTTTACTTCAGATAACTAGGTACCAAGATCAAAAGACAATCCAGGAAAGAAAATAAAGCTTAATTCCTTCCTTACATGTGTTCCCTCCCTTCATCCACATCCTATTGCTGTGTACTTACATGTGAATGTGTCTTCTCTAGTGGAACTGAAGCTCTTTAAGGGGAGGAACTAGATCCTTTTGCATTTGTTGTACCCCTGGTGCCAAGCTTGTATTAGATAATTAATGTTTCCCAATGGATTGAAGAGGGACTAGGTTTTTATTTTATGGATTGTGAAAGAAATAAATGACTTAAAATTCAAATTAGTTAACTACTAGTCTAGTATACTAGAAAGCTGGTCCTTGGAGTCCTAATCCATGGTTTTAAATCCTGTTTAAATACTGAGCATTCCCAAGACACTTAACCCCTCTAAGGCTTAGTTTCTTCATCTGTAAAAACGGTCATGTAATTCATTTACAGAAACTCTAAAATGAAGTAATCTTCACTTTTAGAGTTCTATAAATGTCAGCTATTACTCTACTCACAGAAATTATTTAGAATGGAAAAGATAAACATAGGAACTTTACTAAAAATTCAAGTCAGAAAAAAGGGAGAAATAAGGATATTAATATTAGATTAAAACTTCCTCATACTCTAATTAGAATTTAACAGTAAATGATCCAGTGGAATAAAGTAACCCATGCAAAAGCCACAATTGCACTCCCCCAACCCTTTTTCCCCTCTCAAATTACCTGAGTAAATGATGCCTGACCTAATTCTTGACCTAAAAAACCCAAAAACCAAAATGGCAAATTAATCTTTACTTGACAGTTCCCAATTTATGAAGGAATTGACTCCAAACCCAATCTATAATTGTGCATGATGCAAAAACAAGATGAAAAAGAGCAACTGATTTGTCTGTGAAAACACCTAGTTTAATTTCTTTACAAGGGATGGGGGGCTGGCATTGGAAGATGTGAAGAAAAAAACTAACTAGTAAAAAGCTTATTTGTGCTTATGTGTAAATCAACCATGAATGAAACATTTCTTAACTCCTACAATCAAAGAGACTGATTATTGATTATTAGAGCCCGGAATGAATCAAAACCAGAAATTCCTTTAACTAAAACACTGAAAACCAAAACATTATACCAATTAACTCAAAGCTTATATATATGTGTGTGTATGTGTACATATATATATATATATATATACTTCCTCCACTGCTCTTTATTAGTGCCAGAGGAATTTGCTAGGATTTACCTTTATATGTAAATAAGGACAACTCCTTACTCCACTTGTAAAATACATTTCATCACAAACTTTTGAAATAATTTAATGACTGCCCAATGAGACCATTAAAAAAATTCATTGTTATTACCACAGCTAAGAAAAATATGATTTATGAAAGAGAAATGAGATCACCTAAAGAAGTCATTTTAGAGGGGGGCAGTCCAGAGTAATAGATCACAAGGCAGCCTTGAAGTCTGGCAGGTCTGAATGAAAATCCCACCTATTAACATACAAGCTGTGTACCCAGAGGTGGACAAATAACTAAACCTCAGTGCCCGGCTCTAAGCAACTAATAATTCCAAGCCTATAAATTGCAGAATAGATGTAAACCTGCTTTGGTAGAGGTTGTTTCTTCAGAGAATCCTTATACCAACAGAATCATTTCTAAGTCCAAAAGGAAAAAAATCATTTAAAATTTTGCTACTAGGAGACAGTAAAATTAAAAGTATGCATTTATTCATTCCATTAGCTGAGAATAGTCCTATTATACAAATACAGTAAAAAGTCAAAAAAATCACAAAATATTACAAAATAAAAAAGTACAAACTGCATTATTTAATAAATATGACTAAAAGTAGTTGAAATTGGAAATAAGATAGCTTAAGTTGGAAACGTTTGACCCAGCAAACCATACAAGCTCTTTTTAGATAGCTTTACATAATAATACAGGACAATTCCATTTTACCCTTGAAAGTATTTCAAAGGATCAAAGTACAAAGATAATATTCTCCTGCCACAATTTAATTGCTGTTAGGGGCATTTATACTGTTAATTTTTAAATCCCCAAGGTGCAGAGACACTTATTATAAAAAGCAGAAGACTATTATCTTGTTACCATATTTTATCCTATGTTAAAATCCTATTGTAACAAATGAAAAATAAATAAAACTGAGAGCACCAGATAATCAGAGGCCACTTTAACAAAGTAACCAAAGTACAGAATCACTATACCAATGAATATAGAAACTCGGATCAGTCAGAACAAAATTGTTCTGCCTTTTAGACAAAGTTTTTCCTCTACCTCATTTCCTTCCCCACAATTTTTCTTCAAGCTTTTCCTTTTTTTTTTCTTTTTAAAAGAATCCAACGATTTTCAATCAAGAAATTCTCATCAAGATGGAATGGATCAATTATCTGGTAACACCAATGACATCAATTTCATTTGAAAGAATAATGTAAAGTTCCAATCCTATAGCATAAAAGAACACAAACTCTGTACAAAATAAGCTTCATACAAAGTACTTCTCTGGGTCTATGCCCAAAAGCCACTTGCCAAAATGAGACATCATAAATGGAGGTACACCAAATTTAAAAAATTTTGTGCAAAAATACATTTTTATAGAAAATAGATTACCAGGAATAAACAAATATACACTATGAGAAAATCAGCTTTGCAAGTAAAGTGGTGTTAACTTTATACAACAAATTATAAATAGCATTAAGACTACTCAAGGCTATCATTAAAACATCATTCAGGTGCGCTGCAACCTTCGGCTCTGGAAGAAAAAAAATTATTCCAACAAAATGATTAAGGCATCACACCTACAGTAAATCTAGTAAGTTAAAAAAGTGCTGTAACCCTGATTAGAGTTAGTGTAAATTTCCAAATGCAAACCGAGTTAAGCATTCCCTCCTCACCCCCCAAGTTGCTCCTCTCAGGAGCAGGCGTTCTGCTCGATGTACATTTTCGACAGGGAGATGGCCATGGACCTAGCCAACTCTTCATCCCGTTTCCTCTGCACCTGCGTTTGCTTGCACCAATTATCATACTCCGGGTTGGGATACGAGTGATCAAACACGGCATCGTAGTGCCCGTTACTGAGCCAGCTCAGCCAGATGCTAGGCCGGAGCGAGTCCTCGGGGCCCAGGTAGTGGATCATGGTGGAGACCGTGGGGCTCTCCAGCCTCCCTCCCGTAGTTAAATGGATGTTCACGTTGAGCATTTGCCCCATGGCCAGCAATTCGGGGTACCCAGCCCAGGACCCGTCCTGGGCGGCGGCGATGATGAATTCACCCACGTCACCCTCGATGAGGGGGCTGAAGTGGTCCAGGTGGTCGGCGATGTAGTGCACGGTTTGCTCCCGCAACTCTGGGTGCAGACTCTGGTCTCCATACATCGCCTTGCTCACGGCCCGGTACAGGCAGTTGCCGTCGGGAATGATGTGGAAGCGGTACTTGCTCCTCTGTCGCAGGTACTTGTCCTGCTTCTCCACCTCGGCCAGGTACAGCGCCAGCTTCTCGTCCTTGGGGGCCCCGGAGGCCGGCGAGGATGAGGGGGCTGCGTTGCTGCGGCTAGGAGGCTCGGGGGCCGGCTCGGAGCGGGCCCGGGACGTGGGCGCGGCCGACTCCCAGCGCCTGGGGCTGCCCTCGCGGGGCTGTGGTTCACCCCAGGCACTACGGCTAGAAGACTCCGAGACGCCTCCACGGGGCCTGGCAGCGGCCAGGGCCTGTTGGTGTTCGCTCAGACGGAAGTTTCGGTCGGGGCCGTCCGAGCGGGGGCCGGCTTCGGAGCCCGGCTTGAGCAGCTCCTCCAGGATCCAGGCGGACGACGAGCAGCGGCGCGGCGGCTCAGGCGGCCGGGCACCAACGCGCTCGGGACCCAGGCACCGCACACTCATCTGCACCGTGGACGTGTAGTGCGGTGGCGGGGGCGGCGGGGGCGGCGGCAGCGGCGGCTTGCATGACCCGCCGGGGGCAGCTGCAGGGGCGGCGGCCCCCGGGGGCACCATCTCAAAGCACGAGAAGGCGGGCATTCCAGCAGCGGCGGCTTCTCGGGACTCGGCGGCCGGAGGAGTGGCGGGAGGGCAGTCACCGCCGGCGGCCTCGGCGGCGGGGTCCGGAGCCTGTAGGGAAACCTTGAAGGGGGCGGTGGCCGTGGAGGGCGGGGACGAGGCGGCGGTGGCGGGTCCCCCCGAGGGGTAGTGGCTGAAGCCCGGGCTGTAGAGCTGCATGTCCACCCCTCGGCCGCTCCGGCCCCTTATAGGCGCGGGGAGCCCCCGGCGGGGGGACACGCCCTCCGGGCTCCAGGGCCGCTGCCACTAGAATAGAAATGACCCAACCACCCAGCCGGGCCGGCCGCCCACCACTCGTCAGCGGCCGCAAATAGCGCCCAAGCAGGGCCCGCCAATTCCTGCTGCGCCACAGGGCGGGGGGCAGGGTGGGGAAGCGCGCGTTGAAGGGCGCAGGGCACGGGTGCCTCAGCAGCAGCTGCCGCTGCAGCCACAGCTTCTTCAGCTTCTTTCCCTTCCTCTTCGCGCCTGCCGCAGCTCCAGGAGTCAGAGGACTCCCAGAGGAAGCCGCCCGCCCCGCTGGAGTGAGTCCCGGAGGCCAGAGGGAGTGTGTGAAGGTACTGGGGAGGCGGGCTCCCCGCCCCCTCCCTCCGCCCAGAGCTTGTTTACCTCAGGCCGCGAGGCCTGGTCACGTGGGCTCGTTGGAATGTGCGGATCGTTACCTCGTCTCATTCACCCGCCCCGGAGGTCGCTCCGCCCTCCGCCCCCTCCCGGATCCCAGCGCTCCGCGCGCGTCAGCTGAGCCCATTCCCACTCCTCCCTTCTCCCGCCCCGCCCCGCCCCGCCCCTCCCCTTCTCCCGCCGGGGGTGTGAGCGTGTGAGCCTGCTTCATTCTTAATGGATTCTCGGGTCCCGGGATTCCAGGCGGCCACCCACGTGACTTCTCATTTTCCCCTCCCCCTGCAGGACTCGCGCTTCCTCCCAAGTTACTGAGCCCTGCGCTCCCAGGCTTTCTGGGGGCTGTGCACTTCCCTGAGACAACTGAACCCGGAAAGATTGGCTCTAAAAGATTTCTAGTATCTCAGGGTGCTACCTGCTCTTTCTTTAAACCTCCCTAAATTGTTAAAAACCCTCCTCGGTTATTTTAAATTTTAAATTGTTAAATATTATTAAAGCCTTCTGTTATTTTTGTTACTAAATTTTAGTAGGCACTGCGGGGTTAAGTTAAAATAATAGAAATTTTCTAGTTTTAAATTACTAAAGACTTCCTCTGTTATTTTAAAATATATATCATTCTTAAAAGCTTCCTTCATTCTGTCTGGTTTTCCTAGTAGAATAGTCCCTGATAGAAACACTTATAATTTGTAACCCTGCCAATTTCATTTGCATTCTCCATTTACCCTATTTTTTATGAATTCCACCCGCTCTCTAGCTTTAAAAAGGTTGCTGCCCTGATAAAACTAAATCAAGAATTGCAATGAACTTAGGCAGAACCCGGGTTCTAATCTTCATTCTGCTGCTTGACTTTGGGCAAATCAGTTACCAATTTGAGTGACTCCTTCCCTCACCTGGAAAGGGGTTTGAGTTCAGTGATCTTCAGAGTTTTCATCCAGCTTTAACTTTCTACTAGTCAATTAAAGTTAAGGTGGGTTAGACCTCTCTGTATTCAATTTTCAATTTTTTCAATTCACAGTCAGAGTCTCCTACCTTAAAAAAGCCAGTTGCCCTAATTGTTACAGTTACTTTGTAGCAGGCCTCAAAAATTGTATGAAAAGATCTGCTAAACTTTATGAGGGCAGGAACTATATTTCTGTCTCCTTTGGTATCCCCAGCCTAGCACAGAACAGACAATAAACATTTATTACTTGACAGATGAATAGATATGTACCTGATATTTCATTCCTTGGTGAGCAGAAGAGAGCTGAATTCCAATGTAGGAATAAAAGCAATGAAAGAAATCCCCTGCCCTCAAGGAGTATACATTCTAATCATAAAGACAATACGAAAATCAGATACATATGATATATTCAAGATAATCTGAAAGGAGTAAGCATTACCAGCTAAAGGAACTGTGGGACTTAAGCTGAGCCTTGATGGAACCCAGAAGGCCCAAAGTGTGGCCATGAGGGGAAACTACATTCCAGGTGAATGGGGAACAAATAGGGCTAAGGCACAGTGACAGTAGATGGCATGTTAAATGTAGAGAATAGCAAATAGGGCAGATTGGCCTGTTATGTGCCAGGCCCTGTATCAAGTGCTTTACATATATCTCATTTCATCTGACAATGACCCTGTGAGGTAAGTGCTGTTATTATCCCCATTTCACAGTTGAGGAAACTGAGGCAAATAACAGTCAAATAGCTAGTAAGTGTCTAAGGCCAAATTTGAACTTTGCCAACAGCTAGCTACCTGTGTACTGTATAGATGTAAGAAAGATGGAAACATAAGAAAGGGACTAGTTATTTTAAAAAGTTTTTGTTTAATGCCAAACATTTATTTGATCTTGTAGTTATCAGGGACCTGGGGGGCAAAAGGGGGACTGGGAGGAGGAAGGTGACATGGTTTAACTTAAGCTATAGAAAAATCTTTTCAGCTATTGTGCTATAAAAAAAAAATTGATGAGCTAGATGCTTTCAGAAAAACTGTGGGAGACTTAGATGAGTAGATATAAAATGAACCTGAAGCACAATCTAAAGAACATTGTATATAGTAACAGTAATATTGAACTGTGAACAACTGTGAAAGATTTACCTATTCTCAGCAATACCTAGATCCAAGATAATTCCAAAGGATTCATGATAAGTGCTATCCATCTCCAGAGAGAAAACTAATAGACTCTGATTGTAGATTGAAGTATATTTTTTTCACTTAATTTTTCCTTCCTTCCTTTTTTTTTTTAACAACATGGCTAATGTTTCACATGGGCAATGGACTGATATATTGCTTATGTTCTATTGCTTTGCTTTCTCAAGGGTGTGGAGAGAGGGAGAGAAATTCAATTTTTTATTTAAAAATTTTTAAAAGAATGTTAAAAAGAAATTTTAAAAATCCATTCAACATTTACTAAGCAATCACATGCAAGG
The DNA here is from genome assembly GCF_027887165.1 of Monodelphis domestica. Lineage (NCBI taxonomy): Eukaryota > Metazoa > Chordata > Mammalia > Didelphimorphia > Didelphidae > Monodelphis > Monodelphis domestica. Next base: position 262,213,920 of record NC_077231.1, read on the forward strand.
CATTTTAAGGAGACAAAAATGAACTAGTCCCAGGCTTCAAGGAGTTCATACTCCACAGGAATTAGTTCTCACTGAAGTAAAATTTGTACTATCATATTATTAACCATTTAGTAGTGTGTATCAACGTTATCTGTGGAAAATGCTGGATTACCAGTTTGCCAAGAAATCTCAAGAGAGAACAAAAACCCTGGCTACACATTGTGGCTATACTCCATTCTCCCCTTTTGACTCCCCTAGATCATTGATAGTAAACTATAAATATGCTAAGTCAAGAAGCATTTAAGAACTGCTATGTGCCAAGCACTGTGCTGGGGATACAAAAAAATACCAAAAAAACTCAATCCCTGCTCTCTCAAAGAATTCACAATCTACAGTGGATACCTGGGGTTTGGCCAATGAGCTCAACCCTTAAAAGCACAAAAATTCATGATGCAGTGTAATGGAAATGCTTTGGAGAGGCTTTAGAGCATTCACAGACTTGATTCAAAGAGGCCCTGCTTCTGGTTGTTTCAGTGCATTAAAAAGTGTTCTTACATAACAAAGATAATTACTTTTAAGTTGGGTGAGATATCCAAGGAGCCCCACCCTTACATATTTATGAAATATTAACCCATACCAGAGACCCAAAACTCTAGGTTCCCATAGGCCCAGTTCTGTCTTAGAGGTTGGGAAATGGGAAGAAGGGAGTTTGAATCATAAATTTGGGGTTGTAAAGGATATCAGAAATCATGTGGTCTACTCTCCTCAAACAGATGAATAAACCGAGGATCAGAAAATTAAGTGATTGGCCCAAGTCCACATGATCATCAAGTGAAATAGCCAAAATGTTTACCTCGTTCCTTTAATTTCAAATCCAATGTGAATCCATAGCTTCTATTACCCCTTCTTTTAAAATTTCTCCCAGCTCCTATCTTTTGATTCCTTTATGACATTCTATGACAGAAATTTAGCATGTTCCTCTTTGGACATACTGGAGCACACAATACATAATGAGGTACAAGTATGAATGTGACCAGTCAGTCAACTAGCATTTATTAAAGACCTGCTACTGGTAATAGCCAACATTTATATAGCACCTACTTTGTGCCACGCATTGTGTTGAGAACTTTAAAAGCTGGGAGTGAGATGCTATTACTATTCCTATTTTACAGGTAAGGAAACTAAGACAGAGGTTAAATGATTTGCCTAAGGTCACACTCTAGTGTCACAAAACTAGTAAGTGTCTGAGGAGACATTAAAACTCCTGTCTTCTTTATTCCAGGCCTACTGATTTATCCACTGTACTACACAGCTGCCAGGCATTGGTGCTAAGTATATGAGAATTCAAGGAAAGGCAAAAAAGAAAAGTCTGCTTTCAAGGACATCATAGTCTAATAGGGGAGATGATATACAAACCACTATACAAATAGATATATGCATATCTCCTAAAGTACATGTGCTTAGATTAGAATCAATGAATTATCTAAAATTATTGCTTACTCTTTGAAAAATCTAGTCAAATCACTTTATTTTTTGAAGTAATATATTTGGTAACATTGCCCAAATAGAAAGCATTACTGACTTGACAGCATTTGGCTTCCAGATGAGAAATTCCAGAGAAGTCAAGTGACTTGACCCTAGTCACCCAGGTTTTAACATAACTTTGTTTCCACTGACTCAGGCTATTCTATTAGCTTTATGTAGAACTAAACTACATGAATAAGTCATAATGTCTCTGTGAGGGTTCCATACTTTCCAGTCTTCCTTCCTTAAAGCTTTTTTTTTTCCTTTGTAGAGCTGGGGGTGAATGGGCTAGGGGGTGTGCATATGTACACAAAAGTTTATCCAAATGCAGCTCCCAGGGAAGTTTTGATAGGTATTTCAGGAATTAGTCCAACATTCTCCAAGGGAGATGTTGATTCCTGCCCAGTGGTTAGTAGGAAAAGGGCACTGCTAGGCTAGCCATTCTATTCTGGTCAGAAAGGGGAGTACTGGTCTTATATATATATATATATATATATATATATATATATATATATATATATATATATATATATATATATATACAGTAACCTCCACACATTAAATGTTGCTCATCTAAGGAACAGATTTTCTCTTAGTTTCAAGTCACCTATTTGATCACATAAAGAAGAGGAAGTGGTACCCCAGGCTTATATCCAAAAGTTTGACCCATTCTTACCAAATGCCAATTTCATGAAAGATCATCACAAAACAGAATTACAAGTAAAATAATTTATTCAAGCATCTAGCAAATGGAAACCCAAGAATTTATACAGAATGTATTGGACAATACACATAGTGAATAAGCTTGCCCAGTGTGAGCAAGTTATCTTAGCTGAACCAAAAGAGAAAGAAAGGCCTCCATCTCACCAAAGGATAAATTCTCTGAAGACTATAGAAAGACAAGCTGGAAATAAGAGACATATTAGGACACAACTTTACCCAGTTGTCTGCCTTCTCTTTCTCCATGAGTCTCTCACTAAGGGAAGTCTGGATTCCTGGGAACCACTTGTAATCTCTCTTTAAGCAAAAAGGTCTCTCTTCTCCAAAATTTAAGTCAACTCTGCCCCTCATATAGGCATGCAATCTCAAGTCTTCATTCTCTCCACCAATGAAAAGAATCTCATGCAACAAATGATCCAGGCTTGAGGCCTTAGTTACATCTTACCAAAAATAAAAAAAAAGTAATTATTGTAACATTTTGCATAAGCAAGATAGCTACTAAATATTTCTTTAGTTCATCAGTTGATTGAAGCTTTGTAACACAGTAAATTTCCACTAAAGTCCTTAGTCCCAGGTGGCCTTTTATTATCAGAGGCATATAAACAGTGGAATATAAACTTTAGCAGGTCCTAACAAGATGGGAAGACTGAGTCTAGAACTAAACAAGTCTGGAAACAAGTTTCTTTCTGTCATTTATCTGAAGCAGAAACATTAAATGCCTTTTTATTTCAGCTAGAAATATTAAGAAATAAATATTTCTCACATCTAAGTCCCCTTTTCAGACCTTTCCCCCTTCTCTTAGACCTAACCTGTCTCTAAAAAATAAAAATTTAAAAATTTAAAAAAAAAAGCCCTGGAAAGTCAATTAAGGATGGTAATAATTTTTAGAAAAGAAATTTCTCACATCTGCTGAAATCATTGTCCCTCTATTCCCCACCCCATTCCTTTAATCCATGGATAGGATTAAAATTAAGAATGACCCCAAAGGCAATACCCTTTTTTTTTTTTGCTTTCTTTCCTGAAGGAATTATGGTCTGGGTCTGTATCTGAGGGAGGAGGTCCCTGTGATGACTTCAGGCCTCAAATGACCAGCTGAGGAAGTCTTTCTGGGGGAGATGGAAAATAGAGTGCTATGGAATCACAGATTTATAGCTGGAAGGAACCTTAGTGGTCATGTAGTTCAACTCCTTCCATTCTATAGATAAAGAAACTGAGGCCTCCAAAAGTGGTATAATTTGCCCAAGTTAGTCAAGAGAAGAATTAGAAAAAGGGCTCAAGTCCTCTGCTTCTCATTAAGATGATTTGACTGGACCATGGAGTACTTAAAGGGAGAAATGAATAATAAATCTAGAAAGGTAGTCTAGAACCAGATTGGGAGACACAAGAAATTCTTGAGCAGAGGAAGCATATGGACAGGAGTATGAATTAGAGATGGGAACTACTGGAAGTAGGGCAGCCAGTTAAGAGCTCCTGAGAGGTGCTATCGATCCAAATTACAGAGATGACTATGGGTGAAGAGACCTGAATTTGAATCTTTACTTCAAAAGATTGTCGAGAAAGAAGATAGACACTTAGTAAAGATAGTGGGGTACAGGAGAAAGAGCACTGGCTTTCCAGCCTGAGGACCTCAGTTCAAGTACTGACTATCCCTTACTACCTGTATGACAAGTCACCTGATGTCTCTGTACCTCAGTTTCCTCATCTGTAAAGTGAGGGAATTGGATTAGATGGCCTCTAGAGTTCTTTCCAGGTATAAACCTATGATCCTAGTTGTGTTGTTGTGGGAAAATTTGAGGTGAGCCCCAGGTCCAGGACTGGTACCTTTCACAAGAATATGAGACTCCAAACTTACCTTAAAAATAAAAAGAGAAATTTAATTTGATAGTAATGTTGAAAGGTTGGGAGACAGGTGCAAGAGTGGACACTGCCTCCTGCAGGAGTTGGATTCTGGGCTTCTTATACCTTTTATCAATGGGGCTACTTGACTAAGGATGAGAGAATAGAATGAAGTTGGGAAGCAGTGGGGGATGTTTGTCACCTGACTGGGGCAAGAGTGATGTTTTGTGTCCAGAAGACACAGGGGGTGACTGGGCATAGTTTAGGGGACAAGTAGATGTCCTACATTATAGCTCAATGGTATCAGAGCATAACCAGATATACATCTGTGTCCATCTCAAAATCCAAGGGGAATATTTCTCTCAGGGGTTTTCCTTATCGTGAGCCTCTGGTGCCCAGAGTTACCTTTTCCTCAGCATTAATAAGCATGAAAGGAAGGAAAGGAATTTTCCTGCTTTCTGTTTGACCTGAAACATCTCTAGGGTTTGGGGTATCCAAGGGAAACCCGGGGTCCCATGCCAGTGTTACCAAGGTTTTCCCCCATTTGTAAAATGGGAATAGGAATCCTTATATTACCTACCTAAGAGTGTCCTTGTAGGGAAAGAAAGGGACTTTGTAGGGAGGGGGACTTTGGCAAGCCTTAAAATGCTACTTAGTTGGCTCAGTGGATTGAGAGCCAGGCCTAGAGATGGGAGGTCCTGGGTTCAAATTTGACCTCAGACTCTTCCCAACTGTATGACCCTGGGCAAATCACTTAGCCCCCATTGCCTAACCCTTACCACTCTTCTGCCTTGGAATCAATACATAGTATTGATTCTAAGACAGAAGGTAATAAGTTAAAAAAATGTTACTTAAACAAAGGAGAAATCTTCTGCTTTCTCTTTGTAAATCTTAGCCCTGGTAAATGAGTTATTCTACATAGGCCCCTCTAGTTTAGCAAGACAAGGGAATCTGTTCCAACCTGGACCTTTGAATTATGCCTTGAACCTAAAGCATATGTACAGGTGTGTAGGCCAGAGAGATATTTGAGAAGAATGAATAAAGCAGAGACCAGGCAATTCTAGCTCATACTACTGTATTGTTCCTACAAGTAGGCATAATCTAATAAATCTGGAACCAAAATAACAGCTTAGTTACTCATGGGGCTTATAAGGATTTTCTGCCCTTCCCAGAAGGGAATTCAACTGCCTACCTGGATTGTCAAGAATCTAAAAATCCCTACTTTTCAGTGGACATTCTACCAAAGAGTCACTTGTTCTGAATGGATCTTCCAGAGCTTGTGGACCTTATTCATATGGGATATTTGAGGGTTAGAGATTTTGCTTTTCTTGGTACTTAGTGAATCTGAATTCTAGATACAGGGAGGGAAAGGAAGGAGTTAGAGGACTGCCCAGTGTTGTCCTTTGTTTTCTCAGTGCTTTGTCCCTTTTGGGGTGTATGGGGTGTTCAGAGAGGGGTAGTATCTCTGGTATGGAGGGCTTGTCGTTTTCTCCAGCCTCTGACCCTCACCTGACACCCAGCTCTCACTTGTGGCTCCCAGTAGCTGCTAGCATGCGGCAGCGGCCAAACCCCGGGCAAGGGCTTCAACAGGCCAGCTAGACCTTGTGAGGGTAACCATCGGGTCGTCGACCCCTGGTGAACCAGGGCTTTGCTCACCCAGCATGTGAAGACTGTTTCAGCGGAACAGACGGAAGAAACCAATAAGAAGGTTCAACCTCTGAGATGGCGACGCAGCAAAGCACTGTGGAGTGCTCAGGGCGTGCTGGAGCACAAAAGACAACAGGGCCATTCAATGCAGCTGAGGAAGTCTCCAGGTATAACAATTTTTCATGCCACTGGACCCAGGTTTCCAACGCCAAGAGAGTGGGACTGTCTCTGTGCATCGACTTTTCCACTTAAATCTCCTTCATGCACAAGTCTTTGTGCACACTCGTCTATCATAGATGAAAACACACAAAGACAATCGTCATCCTTGGTTACCGAGAGACTACTACTCCTTTGTCCTGGTCTGGCTGTTATATTTTGCTTGTCTCTGTTTTTATTTGACTCAGGAGGAAGAGGTACCCCAGTCTTATATCCAAAGGCTACTCTAACCAAATGGTAAAACTATCCCCTTTTTAGATTTCAATTCTCCAGAACCCTGAGCCTAGAATTTGCAGAACCCAGTCTTAAATTTCCACCCACTCTTGGAGGGGGAAGAGACACCTGTCATTAGATCACAATCTAAATTTTCTCCTATGGGTCTCCTACAATCCCTGATTTCCTTATGTAAGAAAGGTGGCCCCAGTAAAACTTCAGTGTAAGCTGTAAGTCTGTTTGGGCTAAAAGTCTGACATCGAAATGTAAAAGAAAAACCTTCTTCTTACAAACTAGACATCCCTTGCCCTTGACAGGGTTGGGGGCTTGAAAACTGAATTACATATGAAGAAACTAGCAAGATAATGAACTTGCCCTCCATTCCACCCAAAGTCCCTAGACATTTTTCCAGATAAGATTCCCAAAGGAGTGTGGGAGATGAAAATGACTGAATTTTAACTAGCTACCCAGAGGCAACCTTGAGTGGTTTAAGGGGGGAAGGGGCTTTTGAGTAAAGAAAAATTTGCTTAATAGGAGAGGCAAGCCTTTTTCCCATCTCCTGTCTAAAGATGGCAAAAACTATAGAGCTGTGGCTAAGATAGAGCCCCAGGAAAGAAAGTTTACTACCATAATATTCTACAATAGAAAATATTGGTTTCTCTAGATTAGTTTTACATACTTTCCTTTAAAAAAATTCTCACCATATCCACTCTCCATAGTGAGTTACTTCTGACAGTTTTTGCCTCTATTATGTTAGTAACCAAAATCGTGACATTGAAGCCATGCTGAATCCACTTTGAGGTAAATGGAAAACTTTGAAAGTTAGTCTGTATTTTGGCTCCGTTTTGGGTGCTGACTCATTTTCTTCAGCTCATGAATCTATTTTGAGGGAGATGAAATTGCTGAATTAATTAAAGAGCTTTCAAGCAGAGCACTCTCTAATGGCATTTCTCCTGTAGCTTTATACATATGCCCACCACCTTGCCATTTTTAGCCACCTCTTTCCTTTTGGCATTAAAAGTGGAAACCTGGAGAAATTTAGAGGCATCGAATGATAGTGTGTGGTTTGCAAAAGTGGCTTTTATGACAATTTTCATAGCAAATCATTTTCAGCTATGTCTTTCTTGGAAACTGTCAGATGATGTTTTTGCCCTACTTTAGACATCAACTTCATACATTTCCTCCAAGTTTCTATGAAGATGCCCACATTTTCAGCAAAGATGCTCCTACTAGGCTGATGTCTCCATCAAAGTGTGCATTCACTGAACTGCTTCTGCTTTGATACATTTTAGCAAATTAATATTACTGAGCTAACTTGAATATTCATAGAAACATAAGAAAGGAAAGACAAATTAACAAATAGCAATTGTAATTGACTGTCTAATTTTTTTCTAACTTCCAAAAACCAAATAGTTTGGATTCTTGGGGAGGTTTCTGCTCACTTGCTCAGCAGGATTATAACTCAAGAATTCTAGACTTTACATCTCCCAATGGAGTATTTTGAGCTGATTTAGACATAGCTTGAAAGTGGAAACCTTGCTTCAGTAAAATCAAGACAATTCTTTTTTTTTGTTTGTTTACTAAACATTACAATGAGACAATGATAGTTTTAAATAAATAAGTTTTTCACTGAAGGTGAATGAATATGAATATGATGGTATGATGAAGTGGGGGGAAATCATGATGTTTCAAGTATTAGGGCTTATTTGTTTCCTCTGTGACCCCAAGGAAAGTCTATTAACCTCTTGAGTTTCAATAATCTCATCTTTAAAATAAAAAGGTTAGGATCAATGACCTCTAAATTGACTTCCATCTTTAAATCTAAGATCTTATGAACAAAGACAGAAAGCTAACAAGCGAGGATAGATGACAATTATTTTCTTTAAAAGGACAGTGACTTGGGAAAGACCTATTTATATCTATTTTAGCTGAAAGCAAAATGTAAATCTAGGTCCACATTTAATTATTATGTATGAGTCTGTGCATGTAGTCACTAATTTTAGGATGTGTGTGATTAAGCTTTACAGCCTGGAGATTGGGAATAAAAATATTTATTAATTTGTATTGGACTCAGACCTTTGGATCAAAGGAATTCTATAAATATAAGATGTTATAATTAATGTTTTACTTGTAGGTTAGCAGATATATAGTTAGGTGACTTTATTATCTTTTCTTTATGTAAAACATGTTGGGCACAGAGAAAGGCAATTAATCCCGATTGACTGAACCACCTAGTATAAGGTGAGGAGCTAATGTAGCTTAGGTCTGACCAGGTCAGTTTCAGTTTGATCAAACTAAGTCAGGTACCCCAGTTTTGAAACTGGAACAAAATAAGACATTTGTAGTGCATCTAATAGTTAACAAAAAGAGGTTGACTTAGTGTAACGGGGAAAGGACATTTTGGAATGGAATATTTATCCATGATAAAGTTTCATTCTTTTCGTATTCTACTACAACAGAGCTGCTTTCCAAGACAGCACAGAGTCAAGAAGCCCTGGTCACCGGCCCCAGGGAGTGCCTCAGGATGGACTCCGAGGAACAAAAGAACTTGGGGAACCTATATACCACTCTAGGTGACCTGGGGGGTTTAGGATTAGAGGGACAGTTGATTGACTTTACAATGGTGAGAAAGGAAAATGAAGAGTTCCTGAAGACAGGAATAATAGTGAGGGGCTGGGGCCCTACAATGGACACAAAAGGGAAAGACTCAGCCTAGGGCTGGGTCACCTTGGTCATGGACTTTAGCCTAGGGGGAAGAAACCATTGGGACAAAAGGGATGTTTAATATTGGATGGGATTAGCTGTTCCCACCCAAACTACCAGGAAGTTCACTGTCTGGTGAAGAGGGACCTTCCCTCAGGGGGAAACTCTCCTGTGACAAGGTCAAAACCTGGGGTTTCTATACTTAAACTAAATAAACTGGGGATCTCTAGATTTCCATGTTGACAACCTAGAATATTATTTCCAAAGTTTGGACCTTTGCCCAATTTCTTAGGCCCCAAACTTAGTTTGTCTCTGTCAAGACTATATCAAAAGCTAGATCTTATTCTAGGGAGCCAATTAAATCTAAAAGGCAGTATCAATACTTTTTAAAGTGAAACTCCTCACTTAATCTAGCCTTAGGATGTTGCTACCACTAGAAGTAGTAAGAAAACTGAAAAGATAGGGTAATGCCAGATTGTAGAGATCCTTATCCATTGAATGGCTTTGAATGGAGGAATAAAGAGACCAGATCTATGCACAGGAAAGATTAGTCTGGCATCTGTATAAAGAAAGGTTCAGAAAAGGTAAAGTGTTGAAGACAGACTAAACTTTGATGGTGACTATGGAATTAGAGAGGAGTTAAGGCTGATTTTGAAGGTAAATTGGAATTATATCAAACCTATCCCTCAGAGAGCCTGAATGACCAGTAACAGGGATTCCTTTTGGACCCAGCTTGGGCTATATGGCTGCTAAAAATCCCTGTGATTCTACAAATATCTTGAAATTTGTTTGCTTTTTTAATAGATGAAATGTGTTTGCTTATGAATTTTTTAAAAATTCATATTTTAGCTATTTTTTAAATGGGCTTAAATGTTTTTAAGTCATGTCCTTAATTAATTTTGGCTTGTGTATTAACCAACAGATTTTGGAAGATAGTCATTGGATATGATATTATTAAACTGAGCAAATGTTCTTGTGTAAATTTAGATAAAATATAGACAAGAACATATTAATTCCTAAAATAACTGACATATACTAATGGCTCTGGATAAATGCTTGAGTCTACTTATAAAGAACTGAAATATATCTTTTTTATATTTGAGCTTTCCAGTTGTGAATTATTTATCATATTCTTAGAGAAATAATATATATATATATATATATATATATATATATATATAAGCAAAAAGTAGTTTTGCAGCATGATTTATTGCAAAGTCAGTGTTACCAAAGATCTAACTTAGAAGGGAAATTCCAATGCATGTCACAGCTTTATTTCAACAAGTTTCCTAAAATCAAGTGTTTGTCTGATACCCTGATACTAAAATGAACAAATTGATTTTTATAAATACATGAAGAAAAGTTCAGTCATGTTGTTATTCAATTGTATCCAGCTCTTCATGACTACATCTGAGGTTTTCTCAGCAAAGATACTCGTTAGCCATTTCCTTCTCCAACTCATTTTGCAGATGAGGAAATTGAGGCAAATAGGGCTAAGTGACTTGCACAGGGTCATACTGCTTAGTAAGAATCTGAGGACAGATCTGAATCTTCCTATCTCCAGGCTCAGTGCTCTATCTATTGGGTCATGGAGCTGCCAAGCATACTAACAATATATCTCTTTAAAAATTGCAAAGTACTTTGTGTCTATTGCCTTATATAAACCTCACAATATCCCTATGAAGTAGGACCTATGTATAGGATGCACAGTAGGAAAACCAAGTCTCAGAGAAGCAAAGTGATTGGCCTAAGGTTACTTAGTAAGTGTAAGAGTCAAGATTTGAACTCAAAAAGATGTCTTACTGGATACAGGCCCTGTATTCTCTTTACTGTACCACCTAACTATCCTTCACTAAAGTATACTATACTGTAATTGGAAGAAATCTGAAAGATCATCTAGTATTTAATCGCTATTTAAAGTATAAGCTCTTCTATTGCATCCCCCAAAAGGAGTCAATCAACTTTTAACTGAACAAGGCTGATGTGCTTGCTACTTTTCAAGGTATCCCATTCCATTTCTAAATAGCTCAAATTGTTTTGAAGTTCTTCCTTTCATTGAATCTGAAATCTGCCTCCCTGATTTTCACCCATTGGACCTAGTAGGCTTAAAGACCTCTCTCTGTGGTCAAAAATAACAAGTCTAGTCACTCCTTCAAGTATTTCAGGACTGCAATTATGTCTCCCCTAAGTGTTTGCTGAATTGTTGAGTTGAGTATGTATAGGAGCCCTTACTGGCCATTATTACATCAAATAAACTTTTCTCTTAAACAAATAACTCCAGTTTCCTTGGGGTCTGCACCAGTGGTGTCAAACTCAAATAAAAACTAGGGCCACTAATCTATCCATAAGAATCCTTGCTGGCTATATATTGATTTGTTTTTTAAAACAGGATATCATTTTTGTTTTATTGTATTACTCATTTATTTTGTTAAGTATTTTGCAATTAAAAAATTTAAAAACCCTTACCTTCTATCTTAGAATCAATACTATGTATTGGTTCCAAGGCAGAAGAGGAGAAAAGGCTAGGCAATAGGGGTTAAGTGACTTATCCTGGGTCACAAAGCTAGGTCATGTTTGAGATCCATTTGAACCTAAGACTACTCATCTCTAGGCCCGGCTCTCAATTACTGAGATCCAATTACATTTTAATCAGGTTCTGCCACATTTGAGAGTTTTGCAGCCCAAGGGATACATATTGAAACCTCTGTGCAATGTCAATATTTTTCGGAGTCCACATAGGAGAGTAGGCCTATATATCTGTCCAACGTGGTAAAAGATTCATTTCAGCATACATTCCATTGATTATCAGGAAAAACAACACAAAAGAGAAACCATGTAAATAAGAAAAATTCATTAATTTTTTTTCTCAGAACTTGAAACTTTTTTATTCCTTAGAGAATCAGCACAAGGGAGAAACTTTTTAAATATGAAATTTGGAAGTAAAACTTCAGCTAGAGCCCACAACTAGTATCTTTAGGTGTGAAATCCTATAAATATCTTGTTACAATAAGCAATTTTTGAAAAATAATTTAATTAATTTGTTTTTTGTTTTGTTTTGTTTAAATTAATACCTTCCATTTTAGAATGGATACTGTGTATTGGTTCCAAGGCAAAAGAGCAGTAAGGGCTAGGCAATGGGGGTCAAGTGACTTGCCCAGGGTCACACAGCTATGAAATGTCTAAGGTCAAATTTGAACCCAGGACTTCCCATCTGTAGGCCTAGCTCTCAATCTTTTGGGCCACACAGCTGCCCCCAAGGCATATCCTTTCTAACTACTTTGGTGGTTCTGTGTTTTTCAATATTTCCAGTACCTACTATGTGCCAGGTACTATTTTAGTTTCTGGGAATACAAATACAAAGGTAAGAGAGTTAATAATCTCAACTAGTTTGCATATTTGTGGTAATGATTTCTACTCTCACAGACTTTAGTTTCATTTTCCCCCCCAAAAAAATAAATTATTTTTAAAACTTTATTTTATTAAGTTCCTCTGCCATGTAAAATTCTTTGGCAATGATCTTATTTTCCAGTGCCTGAATCCTCTGGTTCCTCTTTAATTTCTCCTACATTCATCTTTAGTTGGAGAGTCCAAAGATTAATGCACTAATAATTTAAGTAACATGTTAAAAAGTAATATTTCCTACATTTGGCACTTTTATACATCTAGCACCATGATGTTGTTATTGTTTTTTAACTGCTGTGTTACAATGAATGAATGAATATTTAAGTGCCTTCTCTGTGACAAACACTGGGCTAAAGTGTCTGAGATACAAATAGAACAAGCAAGACAACCCTTCCTTGTTCTTGAGGGCCTCACACTCTATTTGGAGGACATAACACATAGAAGAAAGTTTGGCAGTATGTCAGTTAGCAAGGTCCTAATCTTTAGATTATTTTGGTAACTCAAATGACCATGCTTGCTGTCTGGAAAGACAATAGATGGTAAGGAGCGGGAGGCCTCAGGATACAGGGCAGGGCAGAGTTTAAGGTTCCATGATCCTCCAATTTACTAGAAGTTGAGTTTGGGTTTCTCTTTTCTCATCTAAGCTATCTGAGCAGTCAAGTAGCCCAAATGGTGGAGGACGTGGTAAGTCTTCCCACAGTCCAGCCATCCCAGATGGTTCTACAATAGCAGAGGGCTGGAGGGGCTGGGAGAAGAGAGGGAAAGAGAAGAAAAAGTTTTTCTGATGGTGGCAGAAATTGTACTCAGCCCAAACTCCTAGATATTCAGTTTAATGGACAGAAGCTCAGTCTTACCTCTTATATTTTTATTCAGTTTGCCTGTCCTCTTTGAGTATTAGACTATCCTACAGTTGTTTTTTTTTTAAACTAGATTTCATTGTTTATTTTTTGATAAATAAATGGTATGGGCTTTGCCAAAAGCAGCTGATGTCTAAGACTTGACTATGAATTGGTCTTGCCTCTTTCCCTGAGCTCCCTTAGTCCAAAACTTGATTTTAAAAGAGGACAATCAAATCAAAACAATAAAATTCCCAGGACACAGTCATCCTAACTTCTCCTAACCTCTGGCTATTGCCCCCCTTTCTCAAGTTTCTGTGGAATGGGTCTACCTCCCCACCCCTACACAAGACTATTTAACCACTTCTGTCTTTGCATTTCACTGGATAACCTGGTGCTCCTGTTCTGTGTGTGTGTGTGTGTGTGTGCATGTGTGTGTGTGTGTGTGTGTGTGTGTGTGTGTGGTGGGGGGGGTGTCCTAGATTATAATCTCCATGCCCAAATTAAAGGTTCTTTATTTATTATTAGTTTTGCTCTATTCAGGCTGACAAATTTTAATCCTACCTTCTAGGTCTCCGCTGCCTGCTTATGCCTATGTCATCTGCATTTTCAGTGAATATATTTTCTATTCTACTATTCCATAATATGGGTCATTAATTAAAATATAAAAAACTATGGCCAGGGGTAGCTGGATAGCTTGGTTGATGGATAGAGAGCCAGACCTAGAGATGGGAGGTCCTGGATTCAAATCTGATCTCAGATACTTCCTAGTTGTGTGACCCTGGGCAAGTCATTTAATCCCCATTGCCCAGTCCTCACTTTGGAACCAATACACATTGATTCTAAGACAGAAAGGGAGCATTTTTATGATTTTTTAAAAAATACCATGGACCATGTCTTCAGAAAGAGATGCTCTAACCAATTGTACATACTCCTCTATGACTGATTTTTTTGCCTATCTTATATATGAACAAATTATTTATAACAATAAAAAAGTAATGTTTGATAAACCAGAACAAGATTTCCCCCATTGCTTCCTCAGTGTAAATAACCCATAGCCCTATCCTGTGAGATGATAATATAATATGAAGATAGCTACTAACCTGCACCCTCTTGCATGCCCACATCCTGATCCTAGACTGCAGAATCCTCCTCTCCCTAGGCCTGAATTGCCCCTCTCAGAAAAGGTAGTGTAGACATTATAGAGTTAGATTTAAGCCAAAAGGAACTTTATGAGATCTTCTGGTCCAGCTGTCTCATTGAGCTGAAGAATTTATCAATAGCAGACACTGATTTTAAAAAGATTTTAATTTTGTTGACATTTTTGTCTGTATATCATCTCATTTCCAAATCTATTCCTCTACCCTACCTTACTGAATATACATACCATACCCTGTAGCAAATAAAAAAAAAAAGGCAGTTAGACAAAAACTAACCTACACATCAGCTGAACCTGACAGTATATACAGTGTCCACACCCACAGTGCTCCACCTGTGCAAAGAAAAGAAGTGTATCTTCTCATCTCTTTATCAAGGACAAATACAATCATTATGATGATACAGCATTGTTTAAGGTTATTTTTGTTGTTGTTTCCATTTATTTATGGGAGGACACCTGACAGCAGTCACCCAAGAAAAGCAGGGTCTCTTAACTTTTAGATTTGGGAAAGCTCAGGCACATCAATTTCAGATCAGCCCAGAAAGAAATCCCCACTCCAACATACCTGACAATTTACTAGTTGGCCTCTGTTTGAAGACCTCCCCGATCTGATGAGGTAGCTCATTCCACTTTTGGATAGCTGTAATTCCCTGAAATCTAGTCTAAATTGGCCTCTTGACAGCTTCTTCTCAACCACAGATACTGGTTCTGCCTATCAGGGCCAAGCACCATTGTGGCTACTATCCTCTCCTCTCCCTACCCCCAGACACACCCCTTATTCTCCAGTCCAGTCATCTCTTCTAAACATTAACAGATTTCCATTTAATGGACTCAGGACCCTTCATCCTTTTGGCTGGCATCTTTCTGGAGGATCTCTGGCTTATCCAAGACTCATCTGAACTTTGGTACCCAGAACTGAGTGCATGTCTCCAGAAGGGATTTGACCAGGGGACAGTACAGAATGAATATCCCCTCCTTATTCCTGGAGATAGCTCCTTTATGTAGCCCCAAGATCACCTGGATCTATTATGATGAGCAATGTTAGAGGAATGTCCACATTCATGATCTCAGATCCATCAAAGAAGAAACTGTTGCTACATTGTAAGTCTTAATAATGAGAACATTTATCACTAATTAAGATATCTCTGGAAGACTTGATCCCATGGTTTGTTTTTTTCTTAAGAGGTCTATACATAGAGCTAAAAGAGGATTTAGAGAGCATCTAAGACTCTAAATTTACAAATGAAGAAACTGAGGTTAAGAGATTTACCCAAGGTTACATATCCTAGTAAGTGGCAGTGTCAGGACTAGAACAAAGATAATGTGACCTCCCTAGCCAGGGTTCCTTTCTAGCACATTATGCTGCTTCCTTAAATCTAATAGGACTCTTCTTCCTCTTTCATCCATTTATATTCCACCAGAACTAGGAAAATGAAAGAACGTACTGATAGAGAAAAGGAACAACCTCAAAATAGTCTATGGAAAATAGCAACTTCTCTTTTTCTGTTAGGGAGTTGGACTGCTTTTCTACAGAGAAGTTTCCTTTATCTGTAGCTTCTTCAAGTGAAGTCAGGCTCAGAAATAGCATAGCGAGTGTATCATTTACTTGGGCAGTTCTACCACAGGGGATTAAGCCTGGAAACCATCATGTTGTTACAGATGACTCACAGAAAGATAAAAAGATGAGTCAGAGAGCCCTGCTGAAAACTGAGATACCTTAAAAGCAGTAGTTCCAGACTTTGAGAGGAATCATTCTGCTTTTCAGCCTGGACTGTTAAGACAAATGATTTTGAGACAGTATGGACTTGGCAAAATGATGCGCTTCACCAGTCACTATTTGATCATTGAATATCATCCTCAGAAGTATGTTATACTTTTGTCTTCTTCAAGGATCAGTCCCCTGACTTTGTTGAGGGGCACCAGGAAAGGAGGAAATCTCTTTCCATTCAGTCTGGTTTTGCCATTAACACAGTCTAGTGGACCTTTTCTAAGACTTTTTTGGATGTAGGTATAGGCTAATAATTACATTAAAACTCAGAAATTATTAGATTAATATGTTTATATTAGTAAATATGCTTTTTGATGGGGTACCTTGGAGAAATGAAAATGAGAACTTCTTTTTAAAAAATGTTTATAGATGGCCTTGTCCTTTCTTTTTTTTAGACATCACGGAGATTTCTAAATGAAGATTGTGCTTCTTAAATGAATGATGAGGTCCTTGAAAAATGATTCCAATTCTGAATACATGTTCTATTAATAGTAGTAATAGTAATAGTAAAAGTGGTCATAGTAATTGCAGTAGAAATAATAACAATAATAGTGGTGGTCACAGTAATGGTGGTGGTAGTGGTAGTAGTAATAACAGTAGCAGTAGTAATAATAGTAATAGTGGTAGTAGGGGGCAGCTGGGTGCCTCAGTGTATTGAGAGTCAAGCCTAGAGACGGGAGGTCCTAGGTTCAAATTTGGCCTCAAACACTTCCTAGCTGTGTGACCCTGGGCAAGTCATTTAACCTCCATTGCCTAGCCCTTACCACTCTTCTGCCTTGGGACCAATATACAGTATTGACTCTAAGATGGAAGGTAAGGATTTTATTTTTAAAAAAAATAGTGGTAGTAGTAACAGCAGTGGTAGTAGTAGAAATAATGATAATAGTAGTAGTAGTAGTAGTAGTAATAGTAATAATAATAATAGTTCTAATAGCATTAATAGCACTTTAAGGCTTACAAAGTGTTTTATATATCATATTTCATTTGATCCTCACAAAAACCGAATTAGGTAGTTGCTATTATTATCTACATTTTTTGTAGATGAGGAAACTGAGGTAGGTAGAAAAAAGTTAGCTGACCTGTCTAAAGTCACAAAGCTAAGGAAATATCTGAGGTGGGATTTGAACTCAGATTTTCCTGATTCCAAGTTCAACACTATCTACTATGCCATTTACACTGCCTAAATTACTAAATTAGAGTTATTTAGGTAGCTGGATAGAGAACATGGAGAACTAAGTGTTATTTAATTTCTTGGATAAGGTTTTGTACTAAAAATGAATCTAGTAATGGAACCACAAAGTTCCTAGACTTTTTTGGGGGGGAGAAATATATATATACATATATGTGTATATATATATGTATATGTATATGCATATGTGTGTTTATGTATGCAAACATAGAAATCCTTGAATAGCTTAAAACTGCACTAAGACTTTGGGGACATTTTCCCTAGCTCCTGAGCCCCGATTTCTGAGAAGTATATGAAAATGATGTGCAAATGCAAGTAAGTTTTGTAAATGTGTTACTTACTTTACTTGAGTCAGAATCACCATGAATAGGAATCGAAGAGGATGAGCATGAGTCATAAATAGAAACTGAGCTCGCTCGTCTATACTACATTCTTAGGTTTTTTCAGTTACTTTAGACTTAAAGCTGTGGCAGCTGAATATTTCTATCACAGACAAGTAGAAAAAGCATGCTAAGATTTTCTTAGTCATAAATTTAATGTGGTTATGATTTAAAGAATCTTAGAATCAGCTGAACAAATTGTGATATGCTTTATGTACGACCATAATGGAAGATTGCTACATAGTAAGAAAGAATGCAAATGAGTTCTAGAAGAAGACTTCGATGAATTGATACAAAATGAAGGCACCCTTGAAGGCACTTTCGGAGGGATCTCAGCTCAGGACATCTCCACATTTCTCACCTGGCTGCTCTACTTTTGGACTTATCAGACTTTCCCACTATGCCCCATGTCCTCCCCACATTCAGTCCTATTCCTCCCACTCCTGTTTTTTGTTTCCTTTTGTAGCTTGTGTGTAGTCTTTCCCATTAGATTGCAAGTTCCTTGAGGGCACTGAGTACCTTTTGCCTCTTTTTGTATTCCCAGGGCTCAGAACAATGCTTGGCACATAATAGGTGGCAACCTTGTTTTATCAAACTCTCAAACATCCCTGGATCATCCTACATAGGATTACTAGGTTTGTCCTAGACTGAATAATAAAACTTTTTTTTAAATCCTTACCTTCTGTCTTAAAATCAATACTGTGTATTGGTTCTAAGGAAGAACAGAAAAGCCTAGGCAAAGGTTAAGTGACTTGCTTAGGGTCACACAGCTAGGAAATGTCTGAGGCCAGATTTGAACCTAGGAACTCCTATCTCTAGACTTGGCTCTCAATTCACTGAGATATCCAGCTGCCCCTGAATAATAAACTTTTAAGAACCATTGATCACCCCAGATAGGATTAGCAGATATAATAAAATACCAAGTATCCTTTTTGGAGGCAGTGAGGGGGCTCAGTGGCTTGAGAGCTGGGCCTAGATACAGGAGGTCGTAGGTTCAAATCTAGCCTCAGACATTTCTGAGCTGTGTGATCCTGGGCAAGTCACTTAACCCCCATTGCCTAACCCTTACGGCTCTTCTGCCTTAGAACCAATACATAGTAGAAGATACCGGTTTAAAAAACAACAACAAAAAGCAGTCCAAGTATCCTTTTTGTCTTCTTAGTTTCTCTTATATCTAGGGATCTCCTAGGTATTCAAGCCTCTGCCTACATCCTCTTTCCCTAGTCTCTATATGAAGCTAACCAGTTGTCTTCATATTCCCTAAAGTATGTGTAAGACCCCGAGTTCTTCAGGTCACAGTGTTCTGAGTCTCAGAGTTGGGTGGTTCTGTATGGTGGTCAGCCATAAGAGCATTGTCTCCCTTGTCCTGATTAAAGACAGTGTTCTTTTATAACTGCTTTGGCGGTTGTATGTGTGTGTGTGTGTGTTTCAGGTTGACATAGGCTCCTAATAAATGTTTATTGACTAAGCAGGACTAGAAAACCAAATACCCAATGACTGCTAGAATGTAAATAGAATAACAACAAAACATGAAACTAGACCCTGAAAGATTATAATGACTAAATTTTGTTCTGAAAAAGAGATGAGAAAGTATATCCTTCTTCAATGAAAAAGTAGGGGACCATAGCAGTCAATCAACCAGCAAGTATTTATGAAATACGTTATTATGTGTCAGAACAGCTAAGTGGCTTGAGTAGATAGGATGCCAGGCCTAGAGTCAGGAAGACCTGAGTTCAGATCCAGTCTCAGATACTTACTAGTGGTGTGGCCTTGAGAAAGTAACTTAACCCTATTTGCCTCACTTTCTACATATATAGGATGAATTGGAGAAGGAAACGGCAAACCATTCCAATATCTTTGCCAAGAAAACCCCAAAAGGGGTCATAAAAAATCAAACATGACTGAAATGATTGAATGACAGCAACACTGTCAGGGATTGTGGTAGGTGCTAATAACATGGAGCTAAATTATGAAGTAGTTCTTTCTATAATAGGATAGGATTTCTTCCTCTTTACCCCAACCCCCAGTCTCCAGATAGGTTAGGTTAATTCTTTACCTAAAACTCAGAAAAGTTATCCTTTGTTCCAAGTTGTTTTTTTTTTTTTTTAGCATGGGGAACTAAGGCTGGCAGCCATAAGCCATATGCTTAAGTTTCCTGTTCAACTAAGGGCAAAAGAAGGTTTTCCAAGGTATCAGCTCTTCAAACCACTAAAAGAGCCTGTGTCACAAAAAAAGATTAAGCACTATACTGCCTCACTTGGTGAGCTCCCATGAACTCAAATATTCTCTCTCTGTAGATGATTCCCAGATTTTTCCAGCCCTAACCTCTTTTCTGACCTTCAGCCTCTCATCACCAATTACCTATTAGATATTTCAAACTGAATGTGTTCTAGACATCTCAAGATCAGCATGTCCAGAACCCAAATCATCACTTTTTCTCATGACACACCTCCTCTTCTCTACTTTTTTCTGATACTATCAAGGGTGCCATCTTCCTCCCAAGTCACCCAGGCTCATAACCTGAGGATCAGCTTACAACTTAGCATTTCTATTTATTGCAAATATCTAATATTTTGCCAAACTTTGCCATTTCTATGTCCCTGATATTTCCCATTTATGTCTCTCTCTCTGCTCACACATACAGCTGATGTCTTGGTTTGTAAAGTTTGCCCTGCTAACCCAACTAACTGTATAGAGGTAAGGACAGCTATGGAAGAGAAAATTCCAGAGAATCCTATAATGGATCACTCTAGACCTACTCTTTCAGTGCCAAGAAGGCCACATCTCCCTTCCGAATGCCAAGGTCACTTGAGGGGATATGATATCGATGCCATTTCTCTACTGTTATAGGCTCAAGTCCCCAGTGACTGGGTTCCATAATTACCTACCCCCCCATCTCCACACACACATTGTTAGGGATGACACTAATGACATTTGCTTCTCAGTTCCATTTAGCAACTTAATATCAATTAGCTTTTACGGGGGAATATTTACCTCAAAGCTAGAGCAAGAACAAACATGCTATCGTTTTCATCTACCCAGCATGTTGGAGACATGTCCTCCCCTATGCTACCTTTGTGTCTGGGGGAAAGAGCCTAGATACTGAGCTCCATCCTTACACGGGGCTTTGGTCCCACCGTGTCAGTATTGGTTTCAAGGTGGCAGAAGAAGAGTAAAAGCTAGGCAACAGAGCTAGGAAGTATTGGAGATCCAGTTTGAACCCCAATATAAATATACCATGGCTGCCAGATGAGCCTACATCTCAGCTAGAACTGGTCTGGATTCTCAAAGGTAACTCCCAAAAGTTATCCTTTGAGCCTCAATGTTTTATTTTATTATTTATTTGTTTGTTCATTTTAATACTCTTACCTTCCCCTAGTCCTTACCATTCTTTTGCTCCCAAGGCAGAAGAGTGGTAAGGGCTAGGCAATGGGGGTTAAGTGACTTGCCCAGGGTCACACAGCTAGGAAGTGTCTGAGGCCAGATTTGAACCTAGGACCTCCAGTCTCTGGGCCTGTTAGCCTCAGTGTTTTCCTGCTGAGTTGGCAGCAAACATGCTGGGATGGTGAGAGAAGTTCTTTTCCTTTCATATCATGTCTCAGGAGCACTGATATAGGCTTTAAACCTGAGCTCTTTTAGGAGCCTCCTGAACTTTTTGCAATCACAAGGTCCTACCTTCCATTCCCTTTATGAGTTCCTGAGTTTTCCCTAGAGCACTAAGGCAAAGGGAGATGGTGAAATTGACAAGCCTTTTTGTTGGACAACTCAGATGGCCAATCAAATAGTCCTCTCTTCATCATGTGATAAATCAAACAACGAATTACAGAATGCCTAGACATGTTCCAATCTCTCCATTCCATTTGATCACACCTCTTCTGGAAGCAGGAAGCATGCTTCCCAGCATCTCCACAAGAGTGACTCTATCAAAGGTACTCTGCATGTGTCAGATCCACATTACACAATAAACTGATGAAGAAGAGTGATTTCAGTTGAACCAAGAGAATCACCTAACAGCAATAGTGAGAAAAAGAAATTTGAAAGCTAATCAAAACAACGAGCAGACACATTTCCAGAGGTTCTAGGATTGAGTATTTAACCTTCTTCTTACAGAGATAATGGACTCAAAAGTATGGATAGAGACATATTGTTGGACTTGGCCTCTGACCCCTGTATGGATTTGTTTTGCTTGACTATGTTTATTTATTACCAGTTTTTTTGTTTATTTTTTTTTTCATGGTTTTTCTTTAGGGAAGGTAGGTTAGGGGATAAAAGATGGTATCAAAGGAGGGAAAAAAAGAGCCATTGAAACATTTTTAAAAGTGCACGGAAGGGCAGCTAAGTAACTCAGTAGACAGACAGTCCTGGCCACAGAAGGTCCTTGGGTTCAAACTTCCACCTCAGACACTTCCTAGCTGTGTGACCCGGGGTAAGTCACTTGACCCCAATTGTCTACACTAGCCCTTACTATTCTTCTGTCTCAAAGTAGATACTTGGTTTTGGTTCTAAGATACAAAATAAGGGTTTTTTTTTTTTTTAAGGGCTGAAAGTACACCAAGAAAAAAGGAAGTTCAGAAGAAGAGATAAGCAGGATGGTTTTGGAAGCAATAGTTAATTATTCAATTCATTTCAATGAATTATTATTCATTAATTGTGGAAAGAGGTGAATTGTTTCATATTCATATTAAATCCTTTTTGTATATCCTACTTTTATATGGAAATACTCTTCCAGAGGGGGAGGTTGTTTAATTCAGAATTTTAAAAACTAAATTTAAAAGGAAAGAGGACCCCAAACCAAGTGAGATCTGCTATCCAGAAGATCTGGGACATTATATTCCTTTCTTTTCTAAGGCTTTTAAATAAATATAGGGGACTCCTTTTATACATACACTGACTGTGGTTAAGAAGCAGTCTAATATGGCTAACTGTTTGCCATCAGGCTTTACATCTTATATTTGCTAGATTTTAAGACTTGATTTGACCTATGTCACTTCTAGTAGGTGTAACAAGCTGTTTGTTAATGGAATGCTCTAACTGCTCCAGCATTTCTCAGAAAGGGCAGAAATAAGACTGTGACAGATTTATTTTTGGCAAATTTATGCTCACTAATTACGTTGCTAAAACATATCCTACACAGCACTGGACATGTCTATCTCGATCTAGCGAAGCTCTGGGATTTGACATGGGAATTCATGGTAGCCTTCTCCACTACATTTCCTTCATTACTGAACCATGTATTTTAAAGGTAGGTCATTAGCGATAAATAGAAATCATGTCATGTCACCCATGGTTAAAATTAACCACAATCACTGATTACCCTGCACATTCTTGGAGGTTTTCAAATAGTCATAGAAATAGCTGGGGGACTTGTATGGTATGCAGTGACGTGGGTAATGCTGGCACAGGAGCTATTATTAGGCAAAGCAAGTCCTGGATGGATAACTAGTGTGTAAACAAACCATTAAATAATCAGCTTGAAAAAGAAGGAGAGGCAGGGAAAGCTAACATGATGAACTGGCACTTTAAATACCAGTGCAAATGATCACGTCCATGATCTCAACATAATGTCCATCCAGAATCCTGCCCATCATTCATCCAGGGCTAGGCTCTCTTCTTCGGTTCTTCTGATGCATGTAGAAAAGTTCTATGAAGATGACTAGGCCAGCTCTCCAGTTTATTTGACCCCTTTGAACTTACTCAGGTGCATCTCTTCTCCCCCACATGTTTTATTTGCCATTTGCAATCTGTGTGTTCATCAAGGAAGACCTGAATTGACTGCAATGACCTAAGGAAGTCATCCTGGAAAATCTGACTTTTAAATCTCCATTTCATAGAACTGTCCTTTTAATTTCTCTATAAGTAAAGTCAACTGGATTCCCAAGTATAACAACTTCCACAAAATAATTATACCATCTTATTTGGGTAAATATTTAATGTTCTAAACTGATTCCATCCACTGACAGGAGATGACTGTCAGTTAGGCTGCAGAAATCCAAAGAAAACTTGTGGCAGCCATAGGAAAATAGCAGCTAACACAGCTATTGGAGAAATTCAGAATCAATCCCTCCTCTCCCCCATGTCAGTAAAAATCAGAGCAATGACTAGCATTTATATAGCATCTTAAGATTTGCAGAGAGCTTTTCATGTTATCTCAGTTGATGCAACCCTGTGAGGCAGATGCTATTCTTATCTTCCATTTTATAAACAAGAAAAGTAAGGCTGAGGGAGGTTAATAATAATAAAAGTTAACATTTAGGTAGTGCTTACTATGTGCCAGGAACTGTGCTGAACACTTTACAATTATTATCTCATTTGATCCTCACAAAAACCCTGAGAGGTAGGTGATTTTGTTTTCCCCATTTCATAGATAAGGAAACTGAGGTGAATAGAGGTTAAGTGACTTCCTTAGGGTCATGTAATATAGGGACTAAAAGGGAACAAGGAGGATGGAGGGAGAGAGGGAAATGGGGAGAGAGAGTGAAAAGATTCTTCCCCTCCCTTTCTTTGGCGGGGGAGATAGCCAAGTCCTGTCTCTTTGAAAGGGAGTCTCCTCAGAGAATGGTTCTGGGAGATGGAGGACAAGAACTAGAGGGGAAAGCCTTAGTAAGAAGACACAATGCCTCCCCTTGAGGTCCAAGCTATTCTTGAGAGGCAAGATGAATTCTTCTGCCTCTATTTCCTCAGGGACACCATCTGTTAATTCCCTTCAGGACCTTGGGGCTACTCCATAACCAAGAAGAGATCTTTATTCCTTGGGTCTGATAGTTTTGGATCACAGGATCCTGAGGTTAAGCCCTCTTTTTGGGGAGAGGTGTGACCCTCCCCAAATCTTTAGTCCCCTTTACTATTGTTAGAAACTGGTCCAGACCTAAATCTAAAGTAATAGATAATTTATTTGGGTTCAACAGGGAAGGAGCGGTAAGGGTATCAAGCAGGAAAAACGGGTGAGCAGGAAACCCTACAGCTTGCCCCCTCTGGCAAATTGGCCCTCTAAAGTCTTGAGGTTCAAGGCTTCTCAGCCTTGATCCCTCTCCTTGCCATTTGCCAGTTGGTCCCCTCCTAAGATAAATAACTTGAATACAGGAGTCCAGGGACAGGTAAGGGAGAGAGATGGAGAGTAAGATCTTTGAAAGGGATCTCTGTGGATGGCTCTCTTCAAAGTCCCAGTCCACAATATCCACTGATGGCTTTTGATTGTAGTTATTTAGAGTTGAGTGAGAAATATTCAGGGCTCAGGAAAAGAGACAGTTGATCTTCAGAGAGAGACAGGTTTCTTTCCAGCCTAGGAGATCTACTTCTTCCCTCAGGCTCCCAGCTGGAAGTGAGTGTGTGACCAGTTGGAGTTCTCAGCTTCTCCAAGCTTCAGATTCTCACCTGGAACTTTCAGTCTTTTCTTCTTGCTCCTCCCCCACTCTCTCTGCAGCTGATCTCTGTCAGAGACTGCTCTCTTGCTCAAATTGGCTTGTCTCTCCTCCTACCTTACGGTCACACAGCTAGTGAAGACATTGAGGAAGGATTTGAACTCAGGGAGTTCCTGATTCTAAACCCAGTTCTCTTACCCAATAACTGCCTTATGATAATTACAATAATTTTTTTTTTAATTTTTGGTTTAACAGGAATTCCAAAGCTTGGCTTATAGATGCCATCGACACCATAAAATGTTTGAGTAAGTTAGACAACTGGCCAGAGCCAGTTAAGTTTCATAGGAGCCTGTTTACAATAGTTCCTTTGGGGAAGAATATAACAAATACTTTAAACTAGTGTCTGCTAGGTGCTACAGAAGATATAATGTTGATTTAAGAGATAGTCCCTGCCCTCATGGAGCTTACAGTTTAGGAAGAGATAAAACACAACCCAGATGATTGTAATGTACAAGATGTATAGGTGATAAGTCCATTAAACAGGTGTGTAACAGGAGACTCTGCTTAAGCACGAAGCAAGGCTTATTCATGCTCTCAGTCACTCCTTGGGGAAGCTCCCTTAGCCTAATCCACTGAGGTTTACTCCGCTTATGTCCCCCTTTTCAGATGAAGAAATACTGTTCTGTGTGTGATCCAAGGGCTGGAAGGTCACTGATGAGGAGAATCAGAGACAAAGGGAGGAAAGGAGTACCAGTCATAACTCTGTGATCCTGAGGACTCATGTCACATCATTGATCTTCAGGCTCTTTCTGTTAAACAAGGCAATAGGACTGGGTGACCTTGAAGGCCTCTCCTAGCCCTAGATCTCAAATCTTTAACATTCTCTCCAGCTCCCTAGATTCTGTGATCTATGCCAGAGAATGACTGGCTAAGTACAAATCCAATAGAAAAAGCGGCAAGGTTACAAAAATAACAAACAAATCAGTAGAGCAGAGCTCTAATTTAAAGGAAAAGTTCCTAAAAGCAATTATCATTCAGGAAAGGATACATGGGAATAGAGTAACCACAGAAAGTAACATCGAGGGGTCGAGAGGACCTGGCTTCAAAATCTGTCCTCAGACACTTTTTAGGAAAGAAAGAAAGTAACCCTGACCAACCTCTTCACTCCCTTGACCAAGTCTTAAAATAAAACACCTGGTTCCAAGAGAGGCAGCCATGTCTAAAAGCAATGGAATCACCACATTCTCTATCTACAAAGAAATCTTCAAACTGAAGTTCAGGATTAAATAATTCATGAAAAATGGAATTAAGTGCATGATATCTAATGAATCATTTTTACAGTACCAAAGTGAACAAGTAATAGATGTTTACTGGCTAGAATGAACTTTCAGGACTTTGAGAGGATCACTGGTGCCACAGAGAGTGCTAGAGTAGGAATCAGGAGAGACAAGGCTTTGAATCCTGCCTCTGACATTTAATTGGATACTGTGTCCATATGCAAGCTACTTAATAACAATTAATTGAAGAGGCAAAATGGTGGCAGCTAGGTGAGGCAACAGATAGAGTGCTGAAGCTGGAGTCAGGGCAGTTCATCTTCCTGACTTCAAATCTGGCCTCAGACACTTAATAGCTGTGGGACCCTGGGCAAGTAACCTAATGCTGTTTGCCTCAGTTTTCTCATTTGTAAAATGAGTTAGAGAAGGAAATGACAAACTACTCCAGTATCTCTTCCAAGAAAACCCCAAATGGGGTCACAGAGTCAGATTTGACTGAACAACAAATTAAAAAGACTAAATCATATGTAGTAGTTACATAGTTTCTATATAGTCCCTACTTTCTAGCTTTCTCTGCATATGGAAATATTCATATTTGTTAAGGTTTTTCTAGTTCACAATAAAAAAATTTTTAATAAAATGACTCAATTTCCATCTCTTCTCTAAAGACAAAGTCACAAAGAGTCAAGACACAACTAAAACAAGTAAACAACTATCTGATTATCTTACCTTGCGGTCCTCTGAATGAATGTAAGCAAAAAAGACCATCATGAATGTAGTTGCAGTTTGTGCCACAATCATGTGTTACAGAGAGTGAAAAAAATAAATTCCACAAAGTACATAAGGATTAAATTAACCTTTTTATTTATTTTTTAATCTTTGCCTTCTCTCTTAAAATAGATATTCTCAGTTTCAAGAGAGAAGACTTATAAGGGCTAGGCAATTGGGGTTCAGTGACTTGCCCAGGGTCACACAGCTAGAAAATGTCTGAGGTCAAATTTGAACCTGGGCCTTATCTCCAGGTCTGGCACTCTATCTGCTGAGTCACCTAGCTGCCCCTAAACCAATTTAACCTTGCTACTCATTAACTTTACTGGGGTAAGTGTGGGGGAGGGAAGGGGAAGAACAGAAAAGAATGATCAAAAACATGTCGGAAACCAGATTAAGAAAGAGCTCAGATTACTCAGATGTCTCATGTGTCTTTATCATGAAATCTCCCTTTATAATCAGTCTGAGGGCACTGGGCATGGTGAGCTCCAAGCAACATTGCAAGGAGTGAAACTGATTCTGTTTTTACGGGAAATGATTAGTAACTAAGGTGGGAATAATTGGGGAAATAATTTATTTAGATCAAAGGTCAAAATGAACCCAAGTTTAGAAGAAAGGATAAAAATGAATAAAAGAAATTCTGATAGTAATTTACAACAGCTCTAAGCCAACCTATTTAAATAAACCCTGAAAAGAAGGAATTGGATAAAGAAAAAAATGCTCTCGTTATCATAATTTCTTTGGGAAGTTTTATGAATGTAAAAGTTACTACAAAGAAGAGGTCAAAAGAGCCCCCAAACAGATGCTTGATCTGTAGAATGTAAGTAAGCCCATTGTGAGAAAGAATACTTTTATCTCCAGCTTCTAGCAACACAGAACTGTAGATGTTTAATATTTGTTGATAAACTGATTCTTGCTAGAGGCTCAGTAGCAAAGAACCATGTGGGGCTAGAATACAAGCTAAATCGCAACATGTTTTGGAAAAATAATATCATGTCAAAAATTACTGAAAATCAATGGAAAGGAAAAGAAGCCTATAGAAAAGGTAGCTTGAGCCAAATCACCAATAGATAGATGAAACTGGAAGGATGGTAAAGAAGAAGTGAATCTGTTATTCATGGTGACAGTAAAACTACCATGTTGGACTTTCACACCTTGGTATTTGAGGATGGATAATAATAATAATAGCTAACATTTTTATAGCTCTTACTCTATGCCAGGTACTGTGCCAAACCCTTTACAATGATTATCTCACTTGTTCTTTACAACAACCCTGGAGGTAAGGTGTTATTATTTTCCCCTTTTTACCAACAAGGAAACTGGGACAGAGATTAAGTGGACATACAGATAGTAAGTGTCTTAATCTAGATTTGAATCCAGGTCTTCCTACCTCCATGCCTGGTGCTCTGTCCATACAACCTAGCTGCCCACTGTGAGGAAATAGGAAGGAATCACCCATCTAAAAGATAAAAATCAGGAAAAACTACTGAACCTGAGAAAGTAAACACTGAGGAAATCTGGGCTAGGAAGCACAATTTTGGCATCATTCAGAGATCATTTTCAAAATATCCCAAAGAAGGGAAGATTACAAAACAATGTGGAAAAATCATATATGGTATTATTATTTTTTAAATATATATCAAGAAGATATCAGCAACTACTGAATCATATGCCAATATTCTCATCTTTAAAAGAAGGAAGCCTGTACTCCCTAAAGGCATCCACCACTACTACTGTGTATAAATGCCTGTGTAGAGTCCAAATGGAAGAGGGATTGTCTTCTGGATGGTCCTGTTTGCAGATTACATAGTGCTATTTTCATCAGGCCCCAGAATATTTTATTTCCTCATCCAGTAATCCACACTAGAATGGGAAGGGGGAAAGGAGATAGGGAAAAGGAATAGGAATTGAACCCATAATTTTATTGGTACAGAAAACCACTGGATCAGGAAAATTCCTGCTACCAAGGCATGCCATCATCCTCTTTTCCAGACAATCTCTGTATCATAGAATTTTGTGCATAATTTCATGCATAATTCTCCTCTTCCATAATATTTAGGCCAAATGCTTGCTTTTATTTAGTGTTTTAACTCAGAATTTTAAAAAATCAAGTGGGAACAAAAGCCTTAAAGGTTTAGAGAATTACCTAGAGCACTGAAACATCAAGTGGCTTGCCCAGAATTACAAATATGTGTCATAACAATGTATGTTAGTGGCTGGATTTAAACATTGTTCTTCCTGGCTGTGAACATGGTTCTGTATTAAATACACCTAAAATTCTCCCTTGCCCAGATTATCACATATAATTGGATTCTGTTAGTTGATCTATCATGGCCAGGAACCATGAATATGAATAACTAGCTAAGACCAAGATTGATTTGAATCATGTTTGGGAAATTGTGTGTTATTTTAATGATCACAAGCTGCTATCTGACATAATCACCTATCTTTTTTTTATGTTCTAATCACATTAATTTTTAATTTTAAAGAGTTCATTTAAAAATTTTTATTACATTTATTTATCTAATTAAATTTTCTAATAAAAATGCTATTTTTTCTCCTAGTGATGTTACATGGCTAGGATCCATGGCATATTATAATCTTTGAAGAATAAAAATTACAGGCAACACAATAAAAAATAGAGAGATACCGTTTCTTTTGGCTTCAGCACACTACCCACAATGGTTTTTTTTGGGGGGGTAGTCCAAAAATATCAAGGAAATATTTGATTGGAAAAAAATTGGGGCCAATTGTGTAGCACAAGTAAGGGACAGAAAAGAGTGAAATAGAGAATTGCTCTAACACCTATGAGATGGTAATTGATTGAGTAGATCTGCTCTGAAGGATATATGCTAGGACTAGAATGACAAATCTAAAGAATGAAAAACAGGCCTAGAGATGGGAGGTCCTAGGTTCAAATCTGGCCTCAGACACTTCCCGGCTGTGTGACCCTGGGCAAGTCACTTGACCCCTATTGCCTAGCCCTTACCACTCTTCTGCCTTGTAGCCAATACACAGTATTGACTCCAAGACAGAAGGTAAGGGTTTAAAAAAAAATAAAAATAAAAAATAAAGAATGAAAAAGGCTGTAGTCTGCACCATGGGAGAAAAAGTATACCCACACCAATGAGATTCCCACTTATTTGAAG
This sequence comes from Monodelphis domestica, assembly GCF_027887165.1. Classification (NCBI taxonomy): domain Eukaryota; kingdom Metazoa; phylum Chordata; class Mammalia; order Didelphimorphia; family Didelphidae; genus Monodelphis; species Monodelphis domestica. The sequence continues at coordinate 262,244,041 of NC_077231.1, forward strand.
TATATGTTTAAAAATAACACTAGGTACTTTACATGGATACTTTGTATGTTTATTATTGTTTTAAACCCTCCCTTTTTGTTTCAGCATTGATATTAAGTATCCATTTTAAGGCAGCATTGCAGTAAGGGCAAATAAGGATAAGTCAAACAGCTAGGAAGGGTCTAAGGTCAAATTTGAAGTCAGATCTTCCCTACAATTCATATTTTACTATTTGATTTGATAAGTAACTAGTATTTAGTGTGTGGGGCCTAAATTGGCTGAGAGTACCTGGTACTCTCTCTTTTAGGAAAACCAGAAAAAGTGACTTTAATGAACACTTTACTCCTAGACCACAAATATCTGAAATGGAAATAGAGCCAAACTCCCTCTTGAAGATAGAGCAAAAAAGCAGTCACCTAACTACTACTGTCTATGAGTCTGCCTTCCTCTCTCACTTCAGCATGCAAAGTCATAGGGTTGTCCTTCAGGGAATTGCCCATCACCTCATTCTGATTATCTATCTATCTATCTATCTGTCTGTCTGTCTGTCTGTCTGTCTGTCTGTCTGTCTGTCTATCCATCTATCCATCTGTTTGTCTGTCCATATATCCTTCCATCTATTTGCTGTCCACCTCTATCATCACTCTGTCTATCTATCTATCTATCTATCTATCTATCTATCTATCTATCTATCTATCTATCTATCTGTCTGTTTGCTGTCGATTTATCTGTCTATCCATCTATCCATTGTTGGGCCCAGATAAAAACTTAGGACCCCCATAAACCACAATCTAAGAGGAACATTCCTTCCAGGAAGTCAAGCAGAACAGGATGCCTCTTTACTCTTATTGGCCAGCAGCTGTAATGGGAAAACCGCTCCCTATGCCTATAGAACAGAATATAAACCCTTCATCAACCCCTAGGTGGACTCCAGACTTGTACTTTTAGTCCTGGACCCTAGCTCGAGGTAGCAATAAAATTCCTCTTGTGATGTGATATTGTTATGGGTATGGAAAAGGATACCCTTGGGGTTTGGGAAGGATGCCTTTTGCAAGCATGCAATGACTCCAAAACTTAGCTTAAAAACAAGAGATTTATTAATTTAGAAAGTAATGTTGAGAGTGGCCAGGAGGATAGTAAGGTACAGCAGCAAGATGGGGAGCAGTTCCCTGGGAGGACAGCATGAAAGGAAAGGCTGTTCCCCCAAGAGGACAGCATGGATGGAGAGGCTGTCCCCCAGACGACATCAGTTCTGGGGATTTTATACATTCTTCACAACAGTTAGTCACTCAGGCATGAGGTGGGGTGATCCTACTGGGGTCTGCCTGAGGACATAAAGATTCCTTAGTTTTAGGGGACAAACAGATGTCCGATAGGATTGAGGTGTGGTCTGAAGGTGCATCTTTCTGACCATCTAGAGGACGATCAAAGGAAGATAGTCATCTCAGGATCCTAGGTGGGGTCATTGGATGTTTTTAGTCTCAGAGTTAGAAAAACAACAAGGGAGTTTCCTTGGCAATAGCTCGCCTGGGTTTCTGGGGTACAGTGCCCGTGTCAATATGGTGTGATGCCTTCCTTGCATTCAGGATTGAATCTGGGACGAACACCATCTGTTTATAAGTCCATGTATCCTTTCATCTGTTTACTGTCTACCTCTATGATCAGTCTCTTTCTCTCTCTCTCCCATTAAAATATAAGCAGGATTTGTTTCATTCTTTGTACTTGTATTCCCAGTGCCTTATGTATTGTAATTGTTTATTACAAGCTTGCTGATGAATGAAATTAATTTTATATTTCTATATTTCCTCCTAAATTATAGCTATTTTCCTTTTTAGAGAGCCATATTTCATAACAAAGAATTTTAAAAAGATGATTTTATTTAGCAAAATAAATCAACACATTAAAAAAGAAAACTCAACTATGATTTTATAGGCAAAGTTCCACACTTTGGACCCCCCTATCTCTATAAAGGGGCAAGGAAGGAGGATCTCTTTTCTTATTTCCTGTTTGGGAGCAAGTTTGGTTATTATAATTTCACAACATTCAGTTGCATTCATTTTCAGGATAGTTTTTCCTTTGATTTTCATTGTTGTGGTCATTGTTTATATTTTTTTTCCTGGCCCTCCTTTCTTAGTTTTACATAGGCTTATACAAGTCTTTCCAAGTGTTTCCATATCCATTATATTCAATACTTCCTTCCATGTGTTATTATGCATATTATGACATTATATTACTGTATCTCAATTTCTTTAGCCATTTCCCTTAATGGGCACCTTCTCTGTTTTCCAGTTCTTTACTACCACAGAAAGTACTGCTATAAATATTCTAGAACAGATGAAGCTTTTTTTTCTTTTTGTCAATGATCTCTTGAGGCATAGGCTTAGCAGTGCAATCTCTGTGTCAAAGGGTATGGACATTCTTTATTATTTTAGTTGCATAATTCCCAATTGCTTTTCAGAATATTTATGCCAATTCACATCTACACCAACAATGCATTAATGTAACTATCTTTCCTTTCCACAACCCCTCCAGAAAGGAAAAAAAATGTTTTATAATCCAGAGATCTGTTACATAGAAAAAAAAATTATTGAAAAAGTCTTCATCTTTATGGGAATATTTTTCTGAGGAAGATGCCAAAGTATTGTTTATTTTGGTCTTATGTTCTAGGTGGTAGACAATAGGAAGAAGAGGAATTTGCACTGGCCAAGATGGTTGAGACCAAACATAAATATTTCCAAGCCTAATGCTTAAAATTTTTTTTTAATTAGAAAATGTATTTGGTAAGCTGCTTGAGGGCAGGAACTGTTTTCCTTTTGAGTTTGTAAAATACTTTAAAAAAGAGACAATCTTCCTTTAAAATGTTGCAGTCATCAGATTCTTATAAGCTACTAACTGGCCCTTAGGTTGTGAGTTTGGAAGACTTGGGGAAATGTTAGTGCCCTTGGCAGGAAAGTTGAGAAGAGGGATTGGATTGTGAAGAAAGACAATGAGTTGTTTTCAACATGTTCAGTTTGAGATGTCTAAGTGACATTCTGTGTTCCAGTCAAAGATGCCAAGGAGGTCAAATTTGATCAGTTCTATGAAGATCTATAACATCTTCTAGAAATAACCTGCAATAAATATGTCACATTCATCATAGGGGATTGAAATACAAAAATGGGAAATCAGATAAGTAGAATAACAAGAAATAGGGCAAGGACTAATAGGTTTTTGTTGTTGTTTTTATCTCTTACCTTCTGTCCTAGTAACAACTTTAAGACAAAAAGGGCAAGGACTAGGCAAAACAGGGTTAAGTGATTTGCCCAGTTACACAACTAATATGTGTCTGAGGTCAAATTTGAACCCAGGTCCTTCAGGCCTGGTGCTTTATCCACTGTGACACCAACAACCTTTTTTTTTATGAAACCCCCAAATTTACCTTTGTCTCAAGGGAACTTGCTTTCAAGGAACTCTCAGACTGACCCTTTTCCCAGACCAAACAATAAGCCATCAAACACCTATTAAGCACCCTTAAATAGGAGAGATAGAGATAATCAAATCTTAAGCACCCTTCTGTCTTAGAGGTTTTTTCCATTGTATCTAGACCTCCCTGAGGTAGTCCAGTCCCTGGCTAGAATCCTCCTTCCCTACCTCCATAAGCCAATCAGTAGTCCTTCCTTTCCTTTATTCCCTGAAGTGTATATAAGACCCCAAATTCCTTCATTTCCTTACAAATTCCCTCGATGGACATTCTGATTCCTGGTTCCCATAGTCTCAGAGCTTGGCTCTGTGTGTAGTTGCACAAGACTCTGTGTGGTGGCCCAAGAATTCTTGTCTCCTTTGTCCTGATTAAAGAGTTGTTCTTTGTAACTGCTTTAGTGGTTCTGTGTCATCTATCCAGGTTGACACCACTTAGCTTTTGTGCAAAAATGGGTCTGATAAAAGTCAAAAATGGTAAGGGCTTAATAGAAATAGAAGAAGAGATGGGAAGAATACACAGAACTATACAGGAAAAATCTTAACATCACTGATAACTATGTTGGTGTGGTTTCTGATCTACAGTCTGACATCCTGGAGATCAAGTCAAGTGAGTCTTGGGAAATATTTTGAAAGTTAGTGGAAGTGACAGAATTCCAGCTGAGCTATTTAAAAATCCTAAAAGATGATTCTGTTAGTGTTGTACTCAATATGTCAGCAAATTAGGAACACTCAACAGTGGCCACTGAATTGTGTTATATTTAAAAGAGTGTGAGAGCCATAAACTGTAATAATTAAAATGGTTGAGGATCTTAATTTGTGGCCGCTAAAAGAGTTGAAGTCATAAACTGTAGTGAGTTAAAATAGTTGAAGATATAAATTGTGATAGATATAAGAGTGGGTGAGTAAATTGTGACTGCAGAAAATATGTTTTCACTACAGTGTCTTGTTTTAAATCAAATATAAGGTGGTCGCCAGGGAAATATTCCCAATTATGAATATACCCAAGTCAACTGGGTTTTATAGAGATTTTTAATTAATAATACAATGAGGAATCAAAGAGAGAGAGAGAGAGAGAGAGAGAGAGAGAGAGAGAGAGAGAGAGAGAGAGAGAGAGAGAGAGAGAAAGGAAATAAATGAGAAAAGAATAGGCCAGCCCAGGCAGCCCTGGCCAACCCAGGCCTAAGCCCTAAAAAAAAAAAAAAATCAGTCAGTCCTAATCACTCATCGTAAGATCTGTTCAAGTGAGGATTCAGGGGAACAGAGTCTCCCCAGAGGGAGTTCCAGCCAGAGTCAGCCTCCCTTGAAAGACCTCCTTAGAGATTGTCTCTCAAGAGCCTGTATATCTCAAGAGCTTTTTTTTCAACAGTCTGTCCTTTTTCTTATATAGCGGGTTTTCTCCTATGTTATCTCCCCTAAGTTCTTCCATCTACCAATCACAGTAGACGTTTTCCAAAGGACAGCCCATTCTGAATTCATACCTGAGTAAATTAATCCTTTTAGTAATCCACACCTGAGTAGGTTAGAATCTCTGTGTAAGTTTTTTCCTCTTTGCTTCTTTTAAGTATACAAGTTGCCTGACCTTTATAGGTTCTTAGCACCCCTTTGTAATTAATTCTAAAAATAGGCATGGCTTAAGTATGGGTGTAAGTATTTTTCATTGTTCAGCAAGGAGTTTTCTCCCCTAAAGCAGTCTTAAGTACAGGTGGAGTAGAGGTCTTCACATTTCTGATCTAAGTAGAGTTCTCACTGTCCAAATGGGGAGTGGTCCCAGTAGGGAATTGTTCCAATGGAGAATTCCCCAATGGGGAATTTTTTAACATTCACAAGTCTGAGAAATTTCAAGATTCACAATTGGAAAAGATCAGTTAACATCCCAATCCTAAAAAACACCAATGCAAAAAAAAAAGTGTTCAAATTACCAAACAATTGCGCTCATTTCATAAGCCAGCAAGAAGATTCTGCAAGCTAGACTTCAGCAATTTATGAACAGAGAATGGCCAGAAGACCAGACTGATTTTCAAAGAGGCAGAGGAACTAGAGAATAAATTGCCAACATTTTCTGGATTATGGAGAAAGCAAGGCAGTTCTAAAAAAACATCTTCTACTTCACTGACTACAGGTATGTGAAAGGGAATTTTTATTCCCTTTGTTTATTTTAAGTTAATCAATCAAGAACTCAAAATATCCCTACTTAACACTTAGTAAGTCACTAACAAAGTTCACAAAGGGCATAAGCATTACTTTCCCCCTCCACTCCCCCAAAATTGAAAGGCTGTGATTGATTCCTGAGATGTGACTGAGAAGAGCTCATTGGGCAGGGAAAACTATATATAAGCGGAAGCCTGAGAGAGATTCAGGCATTCTTGATGACATTCTTGGTGGTCTTGGCCTTGTATGCACTGAAGGTTCTCAGAGGTTTTCAGCATCTTTTGGCTCTTCAGATTTCGGCTTCCTGATCCAGACTTTGGATTCTGGTGAAGATTCAGCATTGGAGACTCAGGCTGAAGAGAAATGCTTCCTAGGGTGAGGCTCTTGCATTGTTGGCCTGAGAGACCACCCTTTGTAGCTCAGCCTCTTCAGCTTCATTTTTTTGATTGTTGGAATGTCTGACTAGAGACACTCTCATGGACTGGTGAGATTCAGATTCAGATTTGCAGTCTGGAGGCACTAGGATTAGGATTTAGGGTATTTTTAGCTAGGCAATATTTTCTCTACCTCCTTCCTATATTTCCCACTTTAATATCTTTACTGATTTGGGCATTGTACCCCCAGAAACTCAGGCAAACTATTATCAGGGAAATTCCTTTGCTCCATTTTATCCTCCTGACTCCTAACCCAAAATACCCAATGACCCCTATAGGACCCTGAGAGGATTGTCCTCCTTTGATCCTCCTTTAGATTTAAGATGGACAGAGAGATGCACCTCCAGGCTACACCTCAATACTATTGGGCTATATCTCGGACATTTGTTCCCTAAAACTAAGGAATCTTTATAAGGGTCATTCCCTATGTCTCCCAGCAGACCCCATTCAGATGACCAAACTCCTGACCAAATGCCTGAGGGTTTACAACTCTAGAGTCACGTCTACACCATGACACAGCATCTGCTGTAAAGAGTATAAAGTCCCCAGAACTGATGTTGTCTAGGGGACAGCTTTTCCATGCATGCTATCGTACTGCCCTCCTGGCCATTCTCAACATTACTTTCTAAATTAATAAATTTCTCTTTTTATTTTTAAGCTAAGTTTCAGAGTCTTGCATTCTTACAGAAAGGTATCCTTCCTGAACCCCAGGGGTGCACCTTTTCACCCCCACAACATTTACTTTGCTGTAAATAAAGCTAGTAAACAGCCTACAGACTCATAGTTCAACTTTAATTTTTTATAAACAGAGACCACAATAATTCTTTTTTTAAAAAAAACATTATTTTTTGTCAAATCAAATTTTTAACTATTTCATTTGGCAACTAATTTTAATTATTACAGGTAACACCTTTGACTGTGTGGATCACAACAAATGCGGCAAGTCCTCAAAGAGATGGGAGTACAGATCATCTTACTTATCTTCTGAGGAAACTGTGTGCAGGCCAAGCAACAGTTAGAACCGAACTTGGAACAACTGATTGGGAAAAGGAGGACAGGCTATATATTGTTGCCTTATTTAACTTATATGCAGAGTACACCATGCAAAATGCCAGGCTGGACACATCAAAAGCCAGAATTAAGGTTGCCAAAGAAATATCAACAATCTCAGCTATTCAGACAATACTATTCTAATGGTAGAAAGTGAAGAATTAAGAAGCTTCTTAATATTAAAAAAAAAAAATCTTGGCAACCGGTCCTATCACTTCCTAGCAAATAGAGGAAGAAGAAATGGAAGCAGTGTTGAGTTTTATATTCTTGGGATCAATGATTACTGTAAAGGTGACTGCAGCCATGAAATTAAAAGATGCTTGCTCCTTGGTGTAAAGATTAAAATTTAGGGGAAACTGAGGCAGGTAGAAATTAGTTTCTCTCTGCAAGTAGTATTATATTTTTATGAGGTTTATTAAAGATTAAGGATTAAAGAAAATACAGAATAAGAAACACGTGCCTAGGCCAGAGAGGCCTAGACAAGATAATCTCACATCATGGAAGAGCTGCGTCTGCTCCAAAACGTAAGTCCAAAAAGAGACCGAGCCTATTCACAACCAGGTTTAAATACCTTCTCGATCTCAGCCCACGTGAGAATTCAGTGAGATTACAAAGCACTCTGGGGACGTGGAGAAAAGGATTCTGGGGATTGGAGTCCTGAATTCGAGTCTATTTTTACATTGGAAGGAAAGTTATGTAAATCTGGACAGCATACCAAAAATGCAGAAACATCACCTTGTCTACAAAGGTCTATTCATTCAAAGGGATGGTATATCCAGGAGTAATGTCTGGCTGCAAGAGTTGGATTATAAGGATGAGCGCTGCAGAAAAGAAGCTTTTGAATTGTGGTGGTGGGATGGGGTTGGGATACAAACTTTTGAGAGTACCTTGGACTCAAATCAGTAGTTTCCTAAAGGAATTAATTCAGACTGTCCACAAGAAGACCAAATACTGAAGCTGAAACTTACTTTAGTCACCTAAGGAGCAGATGGGACTGATTAGAAAAGACTTCATTCAGTATTGGGAAATGTTAGAGACAAAAGGGAAAGGGGATCCCAGAGGGTGAGACAGTGTCATGGGAACAATAAACCTGAATTTGAATAGACTTTAAGAGACAGTGGGAGATAGAAGGGCCTGGTACAGAGTCAATGAAGAGTTGGATATGACTTGAGAATAATAACAAAATGATATTCAATTCAAGATGTCTTATGAGCAATTGCTAATGAAAGACTGGAGGACGGGAAATAAGGTAAGGCTGTAAAAATCTGAGAATCATTTACATAGAGATAGTAATTGAGTCCTAAGGAGCTGATGAGATCGCCAAGTGAAGTAGTATAAAGCAAGGGTTTTAACCTTTGTTTCTTTTAAATCCTTACCTTCTGGCTTAGTATCCGTTCTAAGATAGATGAGAGTCAAGGGCTAGGTAATAGAGGTTAAGGATCTCACCCAGAGTCACACAGTTAGGAAGTGTCCAATGCCAGATTTGAATCCAGATCCTCCCAAATCTGGGCCTGCATGACCAACTCTATCCACTGAGCCATCTAGCTGCCCCTCCTTAACCTTTTTTTGTGTCAGAGATCCCTTTGGACATTTGGTGAAACCTTTACCTCCTTAAAGTGTTTTTATTTTTTTTAATTTTTTTTTAATTTTTATTTATTTAATTAATTTATTTTAAACCCTTGCCTTCTGTCTTGGAATAAATACTGTGTGTTGGTTTCAAGAGTGGTAAGGGTAGGCAATGGGGGTTAAATGACTTGCCCAGGGTCACATAGCTGGGAAGTGTCTGAGGTCAGATTTGAACCTAGGAACTCCTGTCTCTAGGCCTGGCTCTCAATACACTGAGCTACCTAACTTCCCCCTTCCTTACAGTGTTTTTAAGTGTATAAAATAAAACACATAGTATTACAAAGGAAACTGATTATTTTGAAACACAGTAAACAGAATAGACTTTTACTTAAAAACCTCAAGTTCATGGAGTTCAGGTTAAGAACCTTTTGTATAAAGGAGAAAAGAAGAGAACCAAGGACAGACCCTTGGGAACTTCATTTGGAGGAAAGCCTAGCAAAAGAGATTGAGGAGCTATCATATAGGTAGGAGAAGTAGGACAGAATTGTGTCACAAAACCCCAGAGAAATGATCCATGAGAAAAGGATGATTGATAAGAGTCAAAGGCACTAGATTAAGAGAATGAAGACTGGAGGCAGCTGGGTAGCTCAGTGGATTGAGAGTCAGGTTCAAATTTGGCCTCAGACACTTAGCAGTGTGACCCTGGGCAAGTCACTTAACCCCTATTGCCTAGCCCTTACTACTCTTCTGTCTTGGAACCAATATGCAGTATTTATTCTAAGGCAGAAGGTGAGGAATTTAAAAAGAGAGAGAGAGAGAGAGAATGAAAACTGAGAATTACCCATTAGCTTTGGCAATTAAGAAGTCATTGCTAACTTTGAAGAGAGCAATTTTAGTTCAGTGATGAGGTCAGAAGCCAGCCTGCACAGGGGCATTTTGATAAACATAAGCATATTTCTATATATATATAAGACATATATATGCATGTGTAAGTGTGCATATACATATATGCATGTGTGCAAGAGTAATAAAAAGTGCAGTAATGCTAGGTCGTCATCCCATAAAGCTTAGCTGTTGGCTGATGCTCCTGTTGCTGCTAACACGGTCCAGCAATTTTGGACTTGGACTAAAACACCAATGACTACAGCTTAGGTCCTCTCCTGCTCTGGCTTGGGTCATTTGAGCACACTGAGACAGATCATTTTGACCTCTCACAGGTCAGTCTCACTTCACAGGTCTAAGTACAAGATAACTTTTCATTTTAGTATACCTCAAAGCAATATGAATATCTCAGATAAAAGGTTGGGTAATATAATGTTCTGAATGGGCATGTCTTTTCATCTCCATGTTCCCGTCTATGATATTATTTTTACAAGATCCACTCCTTTCCTACTTCTCCTTGAAGTACAAAGAGAGCTCAGCCTCTTAAAAGCTAACAAGCACTCCCAATAGAGAGTCTATTGTGCCCAGAACTCTTTGTACTATGAAGGAATTCCAAAGAATTAAAAGCCAAGGTCCCTACCCTTGAGGGGTTTATAGTTTAGCTCTTGGGAAATGAAACATCCACAAATAATGGCTTGAGCACATTTAACCAAGCTGCCTATGAATAAGAACTTTAAAATGTTTATTTTCTGGAGTCTTTTTTTAAGAGATTAATGTTTCTACAAGGCAGCATGTCTGAAAAATTGTTTAGCCTTATATCATATATTTAAATCTGGCCTTAGACAGGTAAAGAGAGCATCTAGTCCAGTGACAGTGAACCTTTTAGAGACTGAATGCCCAAACTGGGCCCTTATACTAATGTGAGCCCCACCTTACTTCAGACAGGGGAGGGAGGAAGGGCTCCCATTGGGCTGCTGGGCAGAGGAGTGAGTGATGTGAGAAATGTCCTCAGGTGTGGTGGAGAGGAGGAAGGGAGCAACCCCCTCCAACACATCTGCCATAATCTCACCAACATGGATCTAGTCATCCAACTCCTTCATCTTACAGCTGAAGAAACTAGGACCAAGACAGGTAAAGAGAATTACCCAAGGTCAACACAGATAGCAAGTGAGAGAGTCTGTTTTTGAAATCAGGCCCTTTTAAAAATTACTGTAAAATTTGTAGATAGAAAGATGAAACTTTTAAAATTCTCTAGAGGCAATATTTCTTAATTTTAAGTTAAGTAATTAATGGACCATTAAAACATCTTAATTTGGTCAGTTGTCTCTCTCCACTGTCCAAAAACACTAAAAAAAAAAGGACTCTACTCCTCCAGAGCATGTCTATATATACTACTTGCTAACTCACTACTCAGTCCCTTTCTTGGACATCCCAAGAGATCTTTGGTAAATAGCCACTTCAGAAGTGGACCTAGAGACTTTGATTCCTCCCTTATTACTTTTCACAAGAGCAATGTCTCCTGGCTGGGACCAGGAATACACCAGCCACTGTGACCAGACCTCTGCACTTTCATGGCTGCTTAGCCCACTCCCAGTTTTTCAATTGGGTCAGCTTTCACTAAGGCTGACCAGCCCCAGCCTTAATCCTTTTATACTTAACTAAGACAAAAGATCCCAACCCACTTTCATAGCCTAGTTTGATTTAGAATCAAACTGTTTCAGGCCTTTCTTTTCTCTCTTTTTTTAAACTCTTAATTTCTGTTTTAGAATTATTATAAAGTATTAGTTCCAAGGCAGAAGAGTGGTAAGAACTAGGCAAGTGGGATTAAGTGACTTATACAGGGTCACCCAGCTAGAAGTTTCTGTGGTATGAGTCCCAGACTGAAATGGGATGAAGCAGGGACTTCCCTCAGGATGAGTTCTCAGAGAACTGGGGCAAAATTGGGATTCCCAAAAAATCCAGTTGACACAGGCCACATTTGAACCCAGGACTTCTTGTCTCCATTCATTGAGTCCTCTACCTGTCCTTGTTTTAGGCTTTTCTGGAAGGGGAGAGGGATAAGAGGAAAAATTATCTCACTATTCAATATTGATTTTGCACAAAGACCCAGTGACCATGGCAAAAATACAATATTAAGTTTATAGTACTATAAGATTATATCATAGTATCTAAGAGCTGGAAGTGAACCCCCTTTGTTTTTACAGATGATGAAATTAAGATCCCGAAAAGTCAAATATCTTGTGTGAGGCCATATAGCTAATAGGTGGCAGAGTGACAGCAGAGACTTTCCATTTCTGGGCATTAGTTCCCTATATCTCTAAGCATTCCTTTCTTTTAACAAAATATTTACCTCAAGAAAAATCAAGTATGGAAGTCTAAAATTCATAATTATTAAAATGAGAATAGAGGGGGGCAGCTGGGTAGCTCATTGGATTGAAAGACAAGCCTAGAGACAGGAGGTCCTGGGTTCAAATATGACCTCAGACACTTCCCAGCTGGGTGACCCTGGGCAAGTCACCTGACCCCCATTGCCTAGCCCTTACCACTCTTCTGCCTTGGAACAATACACAGTATTTGTTCCAAGACTGAAGGTAAATGAGAATAGAAAAATTGCCCTTTATTATCTCTTAGATTCCTTACCTCCCTCAAGACTTGACTCATATTGCACTTTCCATATGAAGCCTTTTCTGATGCCATTGTACTAGTTAGTGCCTCCTCTTCCCCTCTCAACCATCTCCTTTCTGTTTTGCATTTATTTTCCTAATTGGCTTTCTTTCCCTAAGTTGTTCTTTGTTCCAACTCTGCCCAAGCAATTTTCCTAAAGCACAAGTCTGATCATATTTCTCCCTTTCTCAACAAACTTTTATGGCTCCCTATTGCCCCTAGCAATGAATATAAACTCCTCTGGTTATTTTTTAAAGTGCTTTGTACCTAAACCCAAATCTCCCTCTCCAGTATTGTAAACCATCACTTTTGCATCTACTCTGTGGTCCAGTCAAATTAGCCTATTTCTGATATACAATGCCTGTTATCCCTCATTAATAAATAAAATGCACTCCATCCTCACCTTTTTCTCTTAAGATCCCTAAGGTACTTAAAGATTCGGTTCAAACTGCATCTTCTATGTGAGGTATTTCCTGATATCCCTGCAGGAAAATTAATACTGAGTCAGAGTATATTTTGAGAAATGCTTTTCTCTTTAGCCCCCCTGAAAACTGATTTTAAAGCTGGAAATAGTCTATCCCCCAGGCTCTGAGACTACTTTGGGACCTTGGTCTAGTTCAGCATTGGAGAAGGTTTTCAAGTTTGAGTGCCCAAACTGTAACTTCAAGCTGCCTGTGAGCCCCCCTACATTACCCCAGAGAACAGAGGGAGGAAATGCTCATTTTGGACAGCTGGAAGGGGATGTTGGACATGCAAAAAATGTCCTTGGATACTTGGGAAGAGAGGGTAAAGAGCAGTTCCCCCACGGCCAGCTGGGCATGTGTGCCAATATTTCACCAATGCTGGTCTAGATCTTTTACAGTCAGGATGGAGAGGTGTTCCTCATTTATCTATAAATGAGAATTTGTTTAGGGAATGAAGTGTGCTAGGCAGTTGCCATTTTTGGACTGCAATGACTGCCACATGACCTTTTCCTGTGATTGAGATCTGAGCTCCTTCCTATGTGACTGTTCTCCAATAAGAGCTGGCATGGGTGTGTAATTAGAAATCTTGTGCCTTTGAACTACATTTCCCAGGAGCCCACTGACTTCCTGGCATTATGTGCTGATGTAGACAGAAGATAAATTGGGGGGAGTTCTATGTCTAGGTCTAAAGCTAAAAGATGTCTTAGAATTTGTTTAGACCAATTCTCTTTTTTACAGATGAAGAAACAGGAACAGGAAGATGAAGCCACTTGCTCATGATCATCCGGCTAGTAAATAACATAGCTAGTATTTAAATTCAGGGTCTCTTGGCTCCAAATTCAATGTTGTTTCCATTGATCCATGCTGTTTGTATCTAAAGCTTTGATTTCTTCATTTGTTTGCGAGTCTCCTTTTATTTTTGTCTCCAAGGTAAAGGGCTTCATTATAAATATGCAGCTTAATCCAGATCAGTAGTTCTATGGTTTCTCTCCCTTGTGTACTCTAATATATATATATATATATATATATATATATATATATATGCTCAGAATTCAGTCAGTTTATTTTTATTTGGAGATAAAACCCATTGTAAAAGGATATATGTCAAATTAATGAAGTTTTAAAAGGGTAAGAAATTCTGATGACAGTTTGCCAGAAAGAGATGAGGCAGGAGAAGGAAGAAGTGAAGGGATAAATTTCCCAGGACCTGGGAGTGCCAATGGTAAGAGAAATAATAAAATTTTATCCAGGTAGATCATTACTTAAGTGACCCAGTATACTGGATGAGGCTCCACCTTATCATGACTGCATTTAGTTTGGGGTACCAATGCCCTTTATTTGCAATCGTCTGGCTAGTTTCCATAAGAAGCTCAAAAGTTCTTGGGATTTCCCCATATCATGTAGCTTCTGCCTCACATGTTTCTTCAGTTTCTCCTTCCAGCTAGGAAAAACTGTACTTCTCATCAGCTTTTTGGCCAAGAAAAGGCTACATTTATAAAACCCATGACCTAGGAAGTAGGTGCACTCAGTAGACCACCAAGTAAGCCACCAAAGGTTTAGGCCTTTGAGAGGGGGTGAGGTTTTTGTTTCGTTCTCTGGCTTATGATATTCCCCATCCCAGAATAGAATGCTTTGAGAAAATTTCTAAAACAGACGGCTCATGTCTATGGTCTTTTCAAAAGAGAAAAGAGAACAAGTACTGTAAGGGGGGAAAGGGGTTAATTATATTAAAAGGTTGGATTGGATTTTTTTAAGAATAGGGTCACCAGGAATTTAATTTATTCCAAAGAGATTTATTTACAAAATATAGAAAGAGTGAAGCTAGAAAATCAGAGAGAGGATAGGGTAAAATATCTAGCCTAAGCACTAAGTAATTTACTCCTGGTTCCTGTCTCAGCCCAGGCGGGGAGAGTTAGTTCTTAGCTGGAGAGGACCTGAGGAAGTCTTATCAAGATGTAGGTCTCTCCTGAAGCTAAAATCCAGGAAAGGAGTCAGCCTTTTCCCTCACCACGTGTCAGTCCAAAGGAAGAGATTTAAGAAAAGCCTCACTAGGAACAGGGTCTCAGGACCAGTCAGCAGATTCTTCTCCGGTCTCAACTCCAAAGAATGAAGAACTACCTCTCACAGGAAGTTCAACTCCAAGTAGAACTGCACTCAGGAAGTTGTCACTCCCTTTTAAAGACACTTTCTTTTGCATCACTTCCTCTGCTTTCCCCTAAATGTATGTCTACCAATCACAGTTGATGCTTTACTTTAGGACTGCCTAGGGGGCAGTCAGTTTAATTCTGATTCATCACCAACTATTGCATATGTGGGTCACAGACCTCCCCACTTAATGATTAAGTGGGATGTTTATACTTTTGGTGATTAGATCTAAAAATGGGCAGATCTCCCCACTCAACTTTAAGTAGGGTGTTTACACTTTTGGTGATTAAATCTAAAAGTGGGCAGGGGAGTTAATTTAATTTTCACAATCAGGGAAGAGTTAAATTTAATCTCCATAGAACCTTCTAAAAAAGCAGTCAGTGTACAAGATGGTTAAAGTCTAGAACAGATACTTATTTCCTCTGCCAGAAAAGAAATATTTAAAATACAATAAAACACATAATGTAATAAGTAAACATCGACAAATATTTCAAACACTATAGAGCAACCTATCACACATCTCTCCTCTCCTCAGGAAGTTGATGCCTAAATCATGAGAACATCAAATGATTGGTAGGATTATTGAACAGGTAATTCATTTCCACCTTAAATATCTAGTACCTGAATATCTCAGATATGCATACTCCATGAGTCTGCATGGGAATAGCATGGTACCCTGCTGTGAATCTTAAAACTACTCAGACTCTACTTTAGAAGATTTGATTAAGCTATTCCCCATTTTTAACAATGGAGGTACTTGATCAGAAATGTATTGGGAATTTTTAAAATTACTCCACCCTACTTAGACAGTGCCTTAGGGGAAGATAAAGTTGCAAACTCCTGATTGAACAATTAAAAATCCGTAACTCATACTTATAGTAAAGCTAGAACCTTAAGCTAGGTCTATTTTTAGATCTAATACAAAAGAGTACCTATAAAGGTTAAATTAGTACCTAAAAGGTCAAGCAACTTACAAAAGGCAAGCTTAACGAGGTGTGAAGTACTCAGAGGATTTAATTTAACCAGAGAAGGTGAGAACCAAAGAAGATGAGAACTAAGAATGGGCAGTCCTGGGAAAAAGCATCTACTGTGATTGGTAGACGTGAAAATTAAGGGGAGGTGACATAAAAGAAAATTTCTTTAAAAGGAAGGGGTAAAAGGTAATTTGGTTGTTGGAGATCGGAGTTGAAGTGAGGACATTTTGAATGGAGTTTGCAATTGAATGCAGTATGGAGTTAGACTCTGAACTTAGTTCAGGAGATTCAGTGGAGGACTGGAGCTTGCTTGGAGACAACCTTGTGGTGAGTGATAAAAACTGACTTACTCTCCCTGTAAACCTTAAAATTTCTTAGACTTATGAATGTTAGAAATTTCATCATTGGGAAATTTCATACTGGAAAAAATTTCCTACTGATAGTAAGAACTCTATTGGAATGTGAAATCCTTTGGCATGGGAGGATCCTTCTCCTCCCTACTTAAGACTACTTTAGGACAGAAACCTTTTGCTAAACAATGGAAAGGGTTTTGACCTATGCTTAAGCATAGAACAGGAAGTTCTTTGAGTCATGATTGATTTTAGAATTGATACAATAGAGATACTTGGAATGACAGAACCAGGTCTTGGGAAATACAATCTCCACCCTACTTAGAGTAACAGGATTTAGGAAGGGCTGCAGCATAGATCAAGATTTAATTATTTGAGAATATGACCTTCAACAGACATGTGCAAAGCCACAGACCTCTGGGTGGTCCTGGGTTAAACTAGAGCCACCATTGGCACAGGGGAGACATCGACAGTGATTGGTAGATGTGAGAACTGAGGGGAGGGAACTTAGATGGTTTCCTTAAATATAGAGGGGTCTGAGAACAAAGAGGAGGAGAGTTTTTTGCTCTGAGGAGGTTTTGCTTGAGGAGAGTTGAGGAGGTTTTGCTCTGAGTGAGGTGGCTCTGAAGGAGGACTGAGGAGGTTGCTCTGTTGGAGGACCAGGAGAGAAGGCTGGCTCTGAAGGAGGAGAATTCTCTGGAAACATTTCTTGAAAGGAGGCTCTCTTGAAGGTGGAGCTGAGGTTGGCATAAGAAGCCTTACCTAGAGAGATCTAGGGTGAGTGATAAAACCAACTGACTGATTTATTCATTCTTATTCCTTTCTTACTTTCTCTCTTTTTCTATTGATTAATCAGTGTATTATAAATTAAATTTTTCTATAAAACCCAGTTGGCTTGGGCATATTCATAAATTGGGAATATATTCTCTGGCGACCATCTTATATTTTTATAAAACCAAGACACAGTAAAAAACATATTTCAGCGGTCATAATTGATATATATATTTCCCTTGCTCCCAAACATTTTAATTATCACAGTTTATGGCTCTCACTCTCTTATCTACAACTATTTAACACTCAAAACTATTTTAAATCTAACATCCCTTAGGCTTCAGGCCTAGGCCATTTTGGCCTAGGCCCCTTTCTACTGCTTGGCTATTTTTTCTCTCTCTCTCTCTCTCCTTCCCTTAATTCCTTCATTTATATTAATTAAAATCTCCATAAATCCCAGCTGACTTTATTTTCATATTTGGAAATTTCCCATGGCAACCACTTATTTTTTATTTTAAGTCAAAACACCCTAAAATTGTTTTTACAGTTTGGCATTTACAGTTTTTAACATTTACACTGACATATGTTCTGACCTTTTTTTTAAACCCTTACCTTCTGTCTTAGTATAACTACTGTGTATGGGTTCTAAGGCAGAAAAGCAGTAAGAGCTAGGCAATGGTGGGGTCACATGTTTAGGAGATGTCTGAGGCTATATTTGAATGCAGGACCTCCAATCTCTAGGCCTGGCTCTCAATCCACTAAGCCCATCCTGCTGACCCATTCTGACCTTTTTTTTAAATGATATCACAACCAAAGTCTCCTTTAGGGGCTTTTTTTCTCTGTGATAGGATCATAGGAAAAGAGCTGTGATAAGATTGGCACTAAGAAAAAAACACCCACTCAATAATTTTGACTATTTCCACTTAATAATTTTAAAAAAGAATTGACTCTGTTTTCTCATATTCTCTGCCTCTGCATTCACTGAACATGTATAAACTCTTCAAGCTTTCTCTCAGACTTCTAGCAAAAGAAGAAGGGGCTCTACTTCAGCTCCCAATAGCAATGGTGGCTCCTTAGAAATGGCAGCAAGCTGGTATACTTGCCCAAGTGATTCTGAGTTTGGATTAAATAAGATAATATACATGAAGATATTTTTTCATGAAGAACTTTCTACATAAATGTTAGCTATTCTTATCTCAAGTCCATAGTTGTCTCTTCCACTTTGTGTTTCTTTCCCTGAGTACAGATGACTGAATAGCAACACTCAGATAAATGTTCCTAGTTTTGGGTCCGTGCTTCATGAATTTCAGGAGAGAGTTCCTGAGCACTGGGTAATAGTAGCAGATGCTTTCACCAGCTACAGCTTACTGGAGATGATCATCACTAAGAGGATGAGCTATGCCATCCAAAAGATTTAAACCTTGAGTGATTGCCTTGGTCAGTACAGACCCAAGGTGAAAACAAACTATTGTTTTGTTGTTTTAAGTGTCAGTCTCCTGAGAATGCAATGTATGATAGGCTCCTGCATCATATTTCAAGAATGTTATCTTTTGACATTTCATGGGTACCACTGGAGAACACATACCATCCATCCGTTTTCAGCTATAGCAACTCATAAAACAACGTGGCTGATACTTTATAAAAATGCTTTGTGTGCCTATCATCAGTATGATGGACTACAGATTGTTTTTTTCCAACACTTTTATTTTTACTTAAAATGTATTTAGGCAGATTTCTCCATGAGATTATTACATCTAATTTATCATAATTTAAACTTTTTTTTTTTTTGCTTTAGCTCTGTCCTGGAAGTTATTTATATAACCACACTATCCTCAATCCAGTTTTAGTTTGTCAGAATTTGAATTCATTTTGATTTGGTCTCATCAAACAACTGTGTGAATAAACATTTGAGAAGTACAAGATTGGTTATAACTTGCATACTCTATACATTGATTAGGAAATCCATCTGGAACATTACAGACTTGTTTTGCTTTGTTGATTATGAATTCTTTGTTATGTATTTTGCAAAAACAATTCATTTGGAACATAGAAGAGCTACACCCAACGAATGCTTCAGAAATATAGGTTAGAGAGAACATTTGTGCTTTTCTCCTCTGTAACTGCATGAGTCACTAAAGTGACTTGTTTAGTCTTGAGAGCTGTCTCCAGGAGAACAGACTGACATTTTATATCAGAACAACAGTCTGTGCTATAACATACACATTTAAACGATATGGAACTCTCAATTCAGGTTTCAGGAAATTTTCCCTTTAGCCTGTTTGAGAATCTGTTCTCCACTGATATTTGTTGCATAAGTATCAAGTATTATTTGTTAAGCTTTCACTATTAAGACCCAATTTTGAGATTTTGCCATTTCCTGGGTATAAATAATCATCTGAGGAAACTGGCATTTAAGATATTTCAAGAAATATTCAACACATTCTTCCAACAAGAGGCACTGTAGCAGTTAAATTTAGTTTCTCTGCTAGAAGTATATTTTATGAGGTTTATTAAAGATTAAGTATTTAAGAAAATACAAGTAAGAAAGCACATGCCTAGGAGGGCCAAGAGGCCCATTCAATTTCACTTACATCATGAGAGACGCGTCTGCTTGGAAGCAGAAGTAGGAATAGAGCCCAGTAGTCTTTTACAGTCAGTTAAATAGAAATTTTGATCTCGCCCAGGTGAGGATCTCAGTGAGATTAGAGGGCATCCTGGGAACTAGAGCAAGGCCTTCTGGGGATTGAAGTCTGGGGTTCAAATCTCCATTTTTACAGCACAATGAATATTATACCATGGCATAGGAACATTCTTCTAAGTTTTACAAAAGGAAAATCTAAAGAACAAAATTATTCCATCTATCTATCTATCTATCTATCTATCTATCTATCTATCTCATATATCTCATCTATCTCATCTATCTATCTATCTATCTATCTATCTATCTATCTATCTCCTATAGGACCCCTGGGAAAACTAATCAGTATGATATGGTTTTCAATATGGCCATACCTGTTTTTTTTTTTTTAAACTATATATCATGTGATGGTGTAGGAGGAGACATGAGATAAGGAGCACTAGAAGAATCATGACTAGAAAAGTCCAATGACTTAGAATTGAAATATATCTCAAAGACCATCAAATACAGATTTTACAGATACAAATGGGGATTTTTATAGATGAGAAAACAGATCTGGAGAAATTACTTGCCTAAGGTAGGGAATTATAAAACTTAGATCCAAATCCAAGTCGTCTGATTTCAAATCCAACTCTCTTTCCCTTGCATCCTTCCCTTCCTTCTGAAGATCCAATTATTGTAAGCACTCTTGAAGACTTTCATTAAAGGCCAATTAAGTTAAGTCAGTCTTTTCTTTTGGGAGTCAAAATGACCCTAATGCCTTTTTGCCTAGCCCTATGAAAGAGTGATTGATTCCTGAAGGGAAGGGAAATTTTAAAACTCTCAAACTTTTTGATTTGGGGAACCTTTTATACACTTAAAAAATTGGTGGACTCTGCACAGAGCTTTTATTTATGTAGGTTTTATCCACTGATATTTTCTATATTAGAAATGAAAACATCAATATTCTTATGAAAATAGTTTCAACCCTGTAGACCCTTTGAAAGAGTCTCTGGATTACTAAGACTAAAGAACTGATTTGAAACTTTAGGAAGAGATGAGAAAATAATTAAGGTGACCAGAGAAAGTTGCCAACAAACTTTCAGAGAGGAGATCTTTTAAGTCATAGGTTTTTATATACTACAAGTAAAGAGAGAATTAATGCTTCTCCTTATAAAGGGAGAAAAGGCTAATGAAATTAAGGTTAAAATAGTATAGTTTGAATATATATATATATCAAGAGCAAGATTTAAAGAAATATAAATTCTGAGGTATAACTAAGTACCTTTCTCTTGAGCTTTTTTTATTTTTAACCCTTACTTTCTGTCTCAGTAACAACTCCAAGACAAAAGGGCAAGGACTAGGCGGCTGGGGTTAAGTCCACCATCATACAGCTAGGAAATGTCTAAGGCAATTCATGAAACTGAGTCTTCTCAACTCTAAAGCACTATGCTATCTAGCTGTTGTTTCATTCTCTATATTTATATCCCCAGCACCTAGTATAGTGCATAGCACATTGTAAAAGCTGAATATATGGTATTTGAATGATTGTTTGATATAAACTTGAGCAAAGCATAGAATACTGCTAATTTTTTGGCAGGAAGGGGGAGAGCTCTAAATCTGTGATTGTGAGAGTTTCCTGAGGACATTGAAACACTGAATAACTTGGCCATAGTCACTTTTTATACTTCAGCTTGAATTTAAGTCTTCCTGACTTCAAAGGCAGTCTCTATCATCTTTTCCAAATATTTAGTATGAAGTTACCTTGTCTGATATATCTATCGAAGGATCATTGAGCACTATGAAATAAGCATCAATGTCCTATAGTAACTGGGAACCACACTTCATGGCAAGATAACAGGTATTTACCTTGGCTTCTTCACAAAGGTAGCTTAGATCTTTTAAGTCTTTAAGCGAGTCATGAGCAGGAGAAAAGTTGATTAAGATTTTTTTCAAGATTTTCTTTATTTTTGTAAGATTAAAAATTAATATCCAACATTCCAAGTATTATATATTTATAATTATTAGATATTATATTTATGATTTATTAATAATGATGAAGTAGGGGAAAATAGATAAAGCCTGAGTAAGAGCAAGTTTACTCAGACCAGACAATGTGGGAAGAAGAGCCAGAGAATGTGGGGTTGCAGCAAACTTATTTACAAAATGTAAGGATGCAAAGAGTGTAAAGCTGCCGAGCTGGGTGGGGGTGGGGCAGCAAATGCAACGGAGCGAGCCTGTGAGCTATTTAATGGCTGGAACGAGCAGCAGCTTTGCAAGGGTAAAAAAGAACCTTGACCAGAGAAATGTGGCTCAAAAAAAATTTCTAGGCACTAGCTATTAAAAGCTGAACTAAAGATCAGAAAAAAAAATCAGAAGATTGAGAGTTTTTTCTCCCATTAGGTCGCCAAACTGTAAAGATTAAAATTTAGGGAGACTGAGGCAGGTAGAAATTAGTTTCTCTCTGCAAGGAGTATTATATTTTATGAGGTTTATTAAAGATTAAGGATTAAAGAAAATATAGGATAAGAAAACACATGCCTAGGCCAGAGAGGCCTAGACAAGACCTCACCTACATTACGAACAGAGCCACATCTGCTCCAAAACGGAAGTCAAAAAGCCCCTCAGTAGGCAGAGAACTCCTTTATATAATCATTTGTGTTCTCGCCCAGGCGAGCATTCAGTGTGATTACAAAGCACTCTGGGGAAGTGGAGCAAAGAATTCTGGGGATTGGAGTCCTGAATTCGAGTCTATTTTTTACAAGAGGTGATGTAGTTCAAGGGATTCTGGGAAAAGTAAAAAAAATTCTGGGAAATGGAGTCTTTAGGGTACACAATTCTGTTTACACATTCCCCTCTGGGATCCTTTGAGAAACTAGTCTCCATGATGGGCCATTTAAACATAACAAACTTAAAACTCTAAAGATTTTTAACTAACACTATATACAATATTGCAGTTTGTAAACGGAAATTATAATAATTTGGGGTTAAAGGGAAATAAAAGAGAAAAAGAATAAAATCAACACTAGATGCACTGATAAAAGTTCACTCTGGATCTTTTGGTGCAGTGTGTGGTTTCTGAAGGCATCTTCATGTTGCCTTTTCCAAACAGTTCACTTTCTGGATTCTGGGAGGTAGTATCGTGGGGTGCAGAGGTGTCCCCCTGGGGTTTGGGAGGATACCTTTTGCAAGAATGCAAGACTCCAAAACTTAAAGTAAAGAAAGATTTATTAGTAATGTTGAATTTTTGGCAAGCAAGACAGCATGAGTGGAACAACCTGGGAGGTTGCTCCCAAAATGCCTCAGTTTATATTCAATGAGGACTTGACTCTGGGGCAAGGGGTTGGGGAGGTGTTTTCCCTAAAGGCATGGGGGTGGTTCTCATGATTTGGATCAATGGGACAATCAAAGGAGGATAATTCTCTCAGGGTCAGATGTTTTGGATTGGGAGTCAGAGGGTGTAAGGGAGCAAAGGAATTTCCCTGATAATAGTTTGTCTGAGTTTCTGGGGGTACAATGCCCTTGACAGTAGCAAGTCTCTTATCCTAAAATTACTCTCAAAAGAATTTAAACTTTGCATTATAGGATAATAATACATTTCCCCCTGAGGAGGGTGGTGAAAAAAAAACACAGGGATAATCCAGGGATACATGGCTGAGTTATGAGGCATATGAATCAATTGGCAAAAGATAATAAAAAACATCAAAAAACCCAAATAAAAGAGAAAAAGATAATTTGTGGATGAAATATAAAATACCAAAATCTTATGTCTAAAAAAATCTAAGGAAAAATAAGCTTATAACAGGTCCTTGAATCAGGGCACAATTAAAGTGATTTATGTCCCATAAGCTTGTAGTATCAGTTATGTACTTACCCAATCAGCAGCCAGGACTCTAGAAAGTTTACACACTATGAAAGATAGAAAAGGGACTAGATTTCAGCAGGAAATTGGGAAATAGCATTCCATGGTCTGATTTTATCTTTTCTCTCAGGGATACTGGAGCCAGGATGGCAGTCCAAGTGAGGTGCTTGATAGAATGTGGGATGGGGAAGACCTGCCTCTGATGTATGTCAAACAGCCACAACCTTGAACCTCAAACAAGTTCAAGACCTCTTGTCTTGGCTCAGAATCTCCTCAATTCCATTGGAATTGATTGGTCTCTTTGACCTTGTGCTCTATTAGCATGATGCAGGTTAGCTTTGTGCTTCTTTGGCACTGTGCAGTGGCTCTTTTTATATTCCCTTCTCCTGGAATCAGACAGAATCATTAAGCAAAGTCCCACAATTTTAAAAAATCAATGGCAGGTTTCTATAGTCCAAATTTATACTTAAGTTTTCTGAAGTTCCATGATTCATGTTGTCTCTCTCCCCTCTTCCCTCCTCTCTCCAGAAGTTGACAAGAAATTCCACTGGATTTTATATGTATTAATTAAGATTTTTTAAGGTATAAAACCCACCCAAAGAATTCCTTAGAATTGATCAGTTGATAGGATCACAGATCCAAAGCTGGAAGGGTTTATAGATATCATCTAGTGTGACAAGGAAATCACTTTTAAAAGACTGATATATATTAATTTAAGGTCGCCAAGGAATTCAGCTATGTAATTCCTTAATGAAAACTCAAGTCAGCCGTCAACCTTTTATGGAGTTTTAATTACAAACAGGAGGAAGAAAGGAATTAGAGATAGAGAGAGAGAGGGAGAGAGAAAGGGGAGAGAAGGGAATAGGGCTTAAATACCCCTTCTGTTTAGGCTGGGCCAAAAGGCCCAAGCCCTTAGATAGCTGGGGCAATGAAAGGAGATCAGTCCCTATTACTCACATGACCAAAAATGGAGAAACAGTCTCCGGGGCCCCCACCTTCAGCTTCCTTCAGAGCAAGCTTCTCAGAGCACACCGCAACCACTCCCACAAACTCCTCAACCACCTCTCCCCCCTATCCTTAAGGAAACCATCCCAGTTCCCTCCCCTCAGTCCTCACATCTACCAATCACCTGTCCATCAATTTCCCTGTGCCAATGGAGGCTCTAGCTTAACCCAGGACCGCCCAGAGGTCTCTGGCTTTGCACATGTCTGTTGAAGGTCATATTTTCAAATAATTAAATCTTTGATCCTTTGCTACAGCCCTTTCTAAATCCTGTTAACCTGAGTAGGGTAGAGATTGGAATAATTAAATTTTGATCTAGGCTGCAGCCCTTACTCAATCCTGTTAGGGCTGAATAGGGTGGAGATTGATTCCAAGTATCTCCATTGTATCAATTCTAAAATCAATCATGACTCAAAGAAATTCCTGTTCTATGCTTAAGCATAGGTCAAAGTCCTTTCCATTGTTCAGCAAAAGGTTTCTGTCCTAAAGTAATCTTAAGAAGGGAGGAGAAGGAACCTCTCATGCCAATGGGGTTCACATTCCAATAGCCAAGACCCACTATCAATAGGAAATTTTTCAAGCATGAAATTTCCCAATGGTGAAATTTCCAACATTTATAAGTCTAAGAAATTTTGAGGTTTACACTAGTCCAAACTCCTTATTCTACAGATAAGAAAACTAAGGCAGTCATTTGCCTAAGGTAACATAAATAATAAACCGCAGAGTTGAGATTGAAATCCAAGTACACAAAATTCATTTCTCTTTCTATGAAATGATGAAAATTTTGGACCGATTCCATGTTTCTAGGTCTAAGAATGACCTAGTAAAGAAAGATCATCAACCAGTAAAGGCAACACCTGTTCCGCAATTTAGTTTTGGAGAGTAAACTGGGGTTAAATGATTTGTTCAGGGTTACACAACCAGGATTTGTCAGAGACAGGGCTTGAACTCATATCTTCCTGAGTCAGAGACCAACTCTCCACCAACTCTATAACCTGACCCATGAAATATAATTTTTTTTAAACCTTTACCTTCCATTTTAGAATCAATACTGTGTATTGGTTCCAAGACAGAAGAGTGGTAAGGACTAGGGCAATGGGAGTTAAGTGACTTGCCCAAGGTCACACAGCTGTGAAGTGTCTGAGGCCAGATTTGAACCTAGGATCTCCCTAATTTAGACCTGGCTCAATCCACTGAGCTACCCAGCTGCCCCCCAAATATAATTTTTTTAACAAGCTAACTTGTGATGCAGATGATAGGTTATATATAATTATACTGCCAATCATATCCAGCTAAACTCTATGAAAATCACTTTAAAACAAACTGATTGTAATATTTATCAATTTATTTTTAAAACCTTTACCTTCTATCTTAAAATTGATACTAAGTTTCAGTTCCAAGGCTGAAGAGAGGTAAAGAAAGGCTAGGCAAGTGTGGATAAGTGACTTGCCCAGGGTCCTACAGCTAGAAGTATCTGAGGTCAGATTGGAAGCCAGGACCTCCCATCTCCAGGCCTTGTTCCCTATCCACTAAGCCACCTAGCTGTCCTTGATTATAGCGTTTAAATTTTTTAAAAGACCTGAAGCCAATAACATTAATATATAAACAGAAACAGAAATCAATGTAATGATAATGGAATCTTAATGGAAAATCAACATATGGTGATATCCCAATTACTTGAGATAAGCAATAACTTTGATAGTGTTTCATTTGGTAACAATAACAATCATGCATGTATGCTTCTACTGACACTAGGCTGACTCAATGTCTGAACTTCACCAGATAAAATAGATTTAAGCTGGTTTTTCCATATTTAGTTTAGTTCTCTGTCAGTTAAAGGCTGGATTCGTGCCACACAAGACTCAATGCTATCTTCTGTTGTTTTTTTCTAATCCAGTAACTCAAGTTTTAATTGACCTCCTCCCTCAGTCTCCTCTCCTCTCTTCCTAGAGAGCTGGAAGGTGGAATACCAAATGCCTCTTCCTTGATAGAGGGCCAAGGCTGGAATCTCGATCACTCCTCTTTGCACATCCTGTCCTGCCTGGTTTCAACTCCACCTAACAAAATGTCCCCATTGCTATGTGTCCCCTGGTGTCTTTCTCCTCCGCTTTTATCTGCCTGTTTTTATGTTGCCTCCCTCCTTAGATTGTAGTCACATTGAGGGCAGGGAGGGTCTTCCTTTTTTTTAATTGTATCCTCATCATTCAGCACAGTACCTAGTATATTGCAGATGCTTAATAAATGTTTACTGTATTGGATTTGGTTTCTTTTAATTGTGTGGTGGTGTTTGTTGTTGTGTTTTTTTAATGAATACAACTTCAAGGAAATGTGCCAAAGTTATAGCTCTTAAAGAACTTCACTGACTATTAGAGATACTAAAGTGTGGGAAAGTCAAGTGTTTCAAAGATGCCTTGAACCCATGATGAAATAGGATCAGTGACACCAAACTCCAAGAGAAGGTTCTGTCAAAAATTGAAGAAAAGGCCAATAATTGACAAATGATTATTGCAAACCACACAAAAACCTCCAAAAGCTCTAGTCTGGCAACTAGAGGGCTTGGATTATTATTTCTTCCACAATGTGGCATAAACTTCTTGAGGTTGAAACAACAGAGAAGACCAGTTTAAATAAAAAGTTGCTAACCATTGCTTTGAAAGAAAAATGGTAGCCATTAACAAGACAATAAAAAGGCCAGAGTAGTGATGATTGATAAAAGTAATTTAAAAAAATCCTTACCTTCTATCTTAGAATCAATACTATTCTATGAATACTATGAAACTGTTTTATAATGAAGAATGAAATACTATGTATTGGTTCCAAGGAAGAAGAGCAGTAAGGGCTAGGCAATAGGAGTTAAGTGATGCTAAATCAAGCAAAACAGTGATTGCATTAAAAAGAGGACATATAATTTTTTAGCTAAGACATTATCAACTTTATGCCAATGAATGTAATTATTTCACTTTGTTCTATTTTGCACACCATATAGGGTATATACACATTGTTATTCAAAAGAACGAAGCTCCCAAAACTAAAATAGTTTTAGAAAAAAAATGATTAGGCCATTTGGGAGAGGAGAGGGAGCCAGAAAGGAAGTGTTCCCTCTTGTTCAAGCTCTGGAAAGTTTATAGGATTTAGATAAGGGAGCCCACGCTAACCACACATGCAGTTAAGCAATTTTGTCAAGAGGTTGAAAGCAAGGTAGACTGAGAAGGACATTAATAAATATAAACATTCAATAAAATGTGAGGGAACCCAAAACAAGAGCTTGGGTAAACTCAAAATAAGATTTAGGTGTGTGTGTGTGGGAGGGACCTTGACTAGATCCTTGTGGTCTTTTCCTATATTCCTGGAGAGTCACTGAAGCTGGGCAACATTCTGGGTTCAAGCAATCTCTAGTCACATAGAGTTGGGTTCAAAAAATATTAATAAAAGATAAATAATCATCCTCAGGGCCAGCTCTTCACAGATTGTGAAGCAGACCCAAGATTTTCTTCAGCAATTTCACTTCCCCCTTCTATACCTTTCTATATATTCCACCCTTCTTCACCCCAAATTTTGACCCCCTTTACAGTGTCAGTTTGTACTCAAGTCTTTTACCTACTTCAGTCATTCCTATCAAAAAGAGCTGATTAAGAAAACTTCCATTAAGGTGTTATACTAACTTAATGAATTATACTTCTTGTGGATATCTGCATTTTAGGAGACAATGAGATCAGGGGTATAGATAGATAGAACTTTGGGCTTGGAGTCGAGAAGATCTGGGTTCAGTCCATGACCCTGGACAAGTCACTTACCCTAGTCACTTAACCTCTATTTGCTTCAGTTTCCTTGACTATAAAATGGGGATAATATTAACACCTACTTCTCAGGGTTGTAGAGAGGATCAAATAAAATAATATTTATAAAGCACCTGGCACATAGTAGATACTTAATACTTTTTCTTCCTCCTAAGAAGATCCAGATGACAGAACAATATCTAACTCAAAGGAATCTGTATTAACAATGGAATTTTGATTATGAAAAGAAAAAAGTGATTTTCAAAATGGAAACTTTCTTATCGCCACTCTTTTTTATTTTAAACCTTACCTTCTGTCTTAGAGTCAATACTGTGTATTGATTCTAAGGCAGAAGAGTGGCAAGAGCTAGATAAAGGGAGTTAAGTGACTTGCCCAGGATCACACAGCTAGGAAATGTCTTGAAGCCAGGTTTGAAGCCAGGATCTCTGGTCCTCGATCTCTATCCACTAAACTAAACTAACTGCCCCTTCCCAACTGCTTTCTAATCAAAGAATGCAAGAAAATGACTGTTGCATTGGCTCTTTTCTCTACACATTGGACTATGGACAGCATTTGGTGCCAATAATTATGATTGAATGGTTCTCTCAAAATATGTGAGAGAGTGGGATCAGTGCAGTATCAGAATAGATAAAACCAAGACAGAAATCTAGTTCCAAATGAATAATCTTTAAGAAGGATCTGTTTGAGTCAGATGAATGTGAATCAAAGCATGCTATCATTCACGTCAGTTTATGGTTTTATTTTGGGGTTCTGGTTTCATATGAGTATGCTTGTACAACAAGGACAAATATGGAAGTGTGTTTTGCATGATAAAAACTAAATTTTTCTAAAAAGAATTTTATGATTTTAAAAGTTGTTGGATTAATTTATGAGTTCTTTCTGCATGCATTTAAATTTTTTTCCTTATTATAAATTTAACAATCAAGAAACACTAACATTTCAATATATAAACCAGTATAAAAGGATTTATATGAAACTGTGAACTTCATTAAATACATAATTTATAAAGAAGGTATATACATACATATGTATACTATATATGCATAAACTATATTTATACAAAATAATATATATTTGTGTGCAATAAATTTTAAATGGTAGAGATGCCATGAGACCCTGGATTCCCTCTGGATGCCACAAACTCCAGAAGTGTTCCAGGTCAAAAGGAAAGCAGGAAAATTCCTTTCCTTCTTTGCACTCTTGTAGTGTTGAGGAAAAGGGGACCTTGAACATCAGAAATCCACCATAAGGAAAGACCCCTGAGAAAAATATCCCCCTTGGATTCTCCCCTGGATTTTGAGATAGACACAGATATATATATGTCTTTCAGTTATATCCTGATAGCACTGGGCTGTATCTAGGACATCTACTCGTCCCCTAAACTATTCCAGATCACCCACCTTATGTCTTTGGGACACAAAACCATCACTCCATCCCAGGTCAGGTGACAAACATCCCCCCCTGCTGCCTAACCTCATCCCACCTCCCCATCCCTGGTCATGTAGCCCCGTTGTCTAAAAGGTATAAGAAGCCTAGAATCCATCTCCTCCGGGAGGCAGAATGCACTCTTGTACCTGTCTCCTGATTGCTCAATATTGCCTCCAAATGAATAAATTTCTCTTTTTACTTTCCATCTAAGTTTTAGAGTCTTATTCTTGCAAAGGGCATCCTGTCCAGATCCAGGGTTTTACCTTAAGACTCTCCCACAACAGTAACAAAACTGTCCTGTTCATTTCCTTTCTGAACTTCTTTTGTTCTCTTCTGGGTGCCTTTTATGTACCTCCACATTCATGTTTTATTGGAATTCTTTTTGTTCTGTTTTGTTTTGAGTCTCTCTATCACTTCTTACTGACTTCCTCCCCTTCTATCTCCAAATAGAAGCTGTCTGGTCTCTTGTAACAAATAAATGTAGTCCAGTAAAACCACTGGCTATGTCTGAAAATCTATTTCTCATACTGCCCTGTTTGTCCGTTGCTTCTCTGCCAAGGAATCTGCCTGTATCTTCCCTCAGAGGTATAATCCATACTTTGATAGTCTGGCTAGGTCACATGTGTAGGAGATGAATGGAAAATGTCTGCCATTCTGAGTGAGTTTCTTTAAAAACAAAAAGTCTCTACATACATGTATACAACCCAACCTACTCCATACTGGCCTGTCATTGCATCCTCTCATTCACAACAAAGGAAAGGCTTGCTTTATTTTCTAAAACCATAAGGCATATCAGTTAACCAGCTGTTGTGTATATGCGTAAGCTGGCTTGTGTAAAACTCAGAAATGAATCAAGAAAAAACGTTTTTATAGTAAATGAAAACCAAAACACCAAGAGAATTTAATTCCCATTTAGCAACAATGGATGATAGTAGACATGGTTGGCCCATGTGCCCTGCTCTCTTTTTCTTAATTAAAAATTTTTTTTTAAAATCCAAGTTTTGGTGGTTATTTTTTAACTTCAAGAATCAAAACATCTAATCAGTTCACTGCCTACCTAACACACTATTCCGTGGATTGTACTTACCCCCATTTTCTCACACAGATTTAATAACAAAAGCTGTATTCAAGTATCAAGTTGCTAGGCCTTTCCCCACTTGTAAAAGAGGTTCAGGGATTATCCCAGGGCTTAACCTATTGCCTGAGAGAAAATTAGACATTTTTAGAAAATGTGTGAATTGTTTTAGGTCACTAAGGTGTTGGGGAGTAGACTGAAACAGTCATTAGCCAAATATCATGCATTCTGGTGTATAGAATAATTGGTTGCTAGAATTGTTCACTTCTCTGATTACTCTTTCTATGGTCTGTTCCTGAGAGAATTCAAGACTTTTTCGAACCATTGATAACATTCAGAAACTTATGATACTGTAGGCACTTGGACTGGTTAGCGCCTTCTGCTAGGAAATCAATGCTAGAGTGTGTAGGGCTTTGGAACCTGCTGGGAAATGCATAGGAGAAGCTACCCTCTGACTGATTTCCCCAGAAATAGGCCAGAAAGTTATAGAAGACAGACAATATACATCAGTAAAATCCTTAAAAGTGATTTATTTTTTGAATACATCTCAGAAAAGCTGATGTGAAATGCAAAAAGTTTTTTTCAAGAGACAGAGGCATTGTAATATTTTGGTAATCATTGGCTTTGAAGTTGGAGGACCTGGATTCAAATCCTATCTTTGATGATTGTTAGCCTAGTGCCCTTAGGAACTTAACTTCTCTGAGTCCTAGTTTTCACATCTATAAAAGGAAAGGATTAGAGGAGATGATTTCTGAGATCTCTTTCCAAATCTATGATCTCTTGGTGGCTTATGATACATTGTTTTCCTTTGGGGTGAGGCAGAACTGAGGGTTCAATATATACTTGCTAACTGTTTTGCTTTGCTACTCAATCAATGATTAATAGAATTAAGTCATTATTTTTTCAAATCTACCAGAGTAACAATCCTCATTTATTAAGCACCTGCAGAAAGAAGTGGGCTCTGGAGATGTAAAGATGCTATAAGTAAACTGGAAATATATAGCAATCTTGTTAGTGAGAAAGGGCATTGATAGGAAGCTGGATAATAACAATGAAAGACTGCATATTCTTAGTAAATGCCCAACAGATATTGCAAGTAATTCAGAAAAAGAAATATTTTCAATATCAGAAAATTCTGCTCTCTGAGGCATGAAAATAGGCAACTGAGACTCTTGAGAGTAAAAGTTTAAACCTTCCAATGAACAAAGAGGGCACAGTTTTCAAACTATGCCTAAGGTGAACCAATGGTTTTATCTAGTCTAATTTTAGTCCAAATATTTTAGGCCAGACTCCCATTGGACCTGGAGCAGAGTGCAGAAAACCCAGAAGCTTCAGAGGGTGAATGAAGGCTTCCCTTAAACTGGTCTGGCCAGAGAAGACCATCTCTGATGACCACCAATAAAAGAATAAAGATGACATGCATATTCCACCCTTCTGAGATCTGAATATCTCCTGATAAACACCTTCTTTAACCTCCAATCCTTCCCCTGAGTCACCTGCTCTTGCCAGTCACAATGTCAACCTCAGGTGTGTCCCCTACCCCAAAATTACCCATCCTTGAGGTCACATGTCAACTTTAAAAC
This sequence comes from Monodelphis domestica, assembly GCF_027887165.1. NCBI lineage: Eukaryota > Metazoa > Chordata > Mammalia > Didelphimorphia > Didelphidae > Monodelphis > Monodelphis domestica. The sequence continues at coordinate 262,276,291 of NC_077231.1, forward strand.
CTTCCCAAGTCACTGGTCACCACCTCCAGTCCTCCCCACCAAAGTCACTGTCTCCTGTTCCCTTGTTTGTCAAGTACTCCACCCTCTTGTAAAACCAATAAAGCCCTGACTTTTTGTTACTTTAAGCTGGCACAATTCTATTAGGGAGCTGCCTCCTGGCCATCAATCTCCCTAATAAACCTTTTTATTTTATTTTATTTTTAAAAAAAGATTTCCCCTTGGTTACATGATTCATGTTCTCTCCTTCCCCTCTTCTTTCCCCCCTCCCAGAGCTGACAAACAATTCCACTGGTTATATATGTCCAATAACCCTTTTTTAAAACATTATTGGGGGGCTTCTAATTCTTTAGGTGGGAAAGGACAGGTTCAAAGCTCAAAAAAATAACCGGACTCCAAGGTTCTACTAAAGCGTACATAGTTTTCAGTCGGTAGCAGGCAGATCACGCTGTGCATGTTTAAAGGATTTGGGTCACTATTGGTCAGTCCTGTTATACACACTAATATCAAAATTGTTCTATCCTGAGAGATAGAGAAATCATTTTTGATCAAATAGCAATTTCATGCATCCCCTTAGTCCATGAAAATTAAATATGCTTGTTAAGTAGAATTATAATCATACACATCCTCTAACGAAACAAAGACTGGCAAACAGACTTTGTTTTAGAAGAAACAAATGAAGGCAAGGTTTCTTTCTATTAAAGCCAAGTTTGCCAAATGTAGAGTTTACATTGAGCTAATTGAGAGGGAAGATTTACATGTCACACAGATAACTACAGGATTGGAGCCAGTTGGGATCCTTCCACAGATAAAGCAGGTTACGTTACTTTGGGAAGCCTTGATTTCCTTATGGCTTCTTGTTTCAGGATCGTCTGGGGCCTTCAGTAGATCTTAACATCCCAAGGGACAGGTTTCAGCCAGCTTACTTAATATTAACATCCCATGATACAGGCTTTTAGTAAGCCAGATAACTTCTTAGCTGAGAGAAAGGGCACTGAATCCCAATTAATAAGGATTAATTAAAGGAAATAAGTAATTCTTATTAATCTTGAACAAGTCTCCTAGACTCAGTTTCCTTCTCTGTAAAATGAGATTAGCTAGACTCCATGACTTGCAAGGTCCCTTCCACTTTTAAAATCTATACTCCTAAGATTTTGCTTCTTCTTTGTGTCTAATTTCTTCTCGAAATCTGTTCAATAGAAATCTTGCCTCTGATCATTTCTAATATGCTGTCCTTGTTCGCCTATTATGAAGAGGCAGCTGGTAAGGACGTGGGTCTAAAGTTCAGACAAGAGTGTAGTCTCAGACACTAGCTTGGAACCCCTGACTCAGCTTCCTCAATTGTAAAATAGAAATAATAATAGCACCTACCTCACAAAGTCATTGTGAGGATTAAATGAGATAATACTTATAAAAGTCTGCTACATAGTAGTCACTATCCAAATTCTTATTTTCTCCTTCCTAATATCCAAGCTGGTCAGATTAAAAATTTTTTAAACCCTTATCTTCTATCTTAGAATCAATATTGTGTATTGGTTCCAAGGCAGAAGAGTGGCAATGGGGGTTAAGCTAGGAAATGTCAGAGGTCACATTTGAACCCAGTACCTCCCATCTCTAAGCCTGGTTCTCAATCCCTGAGCCACCCAGCTGCCCCCATGGTCAGCTTAATCTTGAAACTAGATTTCCTTGCCTCTGGCTTCCAGATTCCCGAGCAGACCTCTGTCTTGCCCAATATAGGCTCTGTGACGCCACACACTGAGACACGTCAACTTGGGCAATGCCAGGCTTACCATGCCCCATTCCCAGAAAGGAAAAGGACAGGTAATCTTTCAGAAATGGAGTGTCCCATTTCCAGTCTTCTGTTCCATTAGGATTGAGGAGGAAAGGGAAATCCAGTGAAGGTAATTAAATACTAAAAATTACCCCTTTCTCATCTCTTCAATAACAGCTCAACTAAGCATTCCACCAATTAGAGAATCATTCAATAAATTGTGCCTGTTTTAAAAGATAAATACTTCCTAGGTTTCCCTCTTCTTTTTAGTTAAGCAGATCTATTCTTTTATAATAATAATAATATATATGTAATATAATAAAAGATACATATCTTTTGGTGTCTATGGGACCTTTCTTTTTGTAAATGACCTCCTTGGGGGAAATGTCTGGCACTGGAGCCTCTGAGTCAGTCTTTGGACATTTTAATCACTTTCTTCTCATCATGCCAAGTTGCTTTCCAGAGTGGTTGGGCCCCTTGTTAGATCCACTCTCAAGGTACCAGTGTGCCTGTCTAGGGGTTCATTTTGAAGATTGGAGGAAAACAAACAAGGTTTGTAGTAGAGAGCTCACGAACCGCTTAGCAAATCCTGTGGAGGTCCAGTACTCTTCACTGTCTGAAGTCTACTCAATAAAACTGGGTGCTGAACTTGGGCATCCTAGTCCAGAAACCACAGGTGTGAAGATTCCTCACTAGAGGAAAGCATTCCAGCAGAGATGCTATAGAAAACATTATGGTCACGGCTTCCATTTTGTACTCCCAAGACACCACCTGTTGGGGCTACCAGCACGCTTTGGATGGATGAGTTAGATATATCAGTGATGTGCTTAGAGGCTTTGGGGGGATAGCTCTGAGAGGTGCAACAGTACTAGGCTATGTTCTCCTGCAGGGATTTTTGATGTAGAAGTCTGAAATACTTTTATTTATTTGTCTATTAGGGCTAACAGGACTAAACTCACCTCTATGAGAGCTCCAAGCATGTTCCCACCCAAACAGAACTCAAATGAAGAGAACTAAGACATCCCTTGTGATTCCTCAGTAATGATAATACATTCTGGTGGCTCCCTATAACTTCATATTATATAAAATAAAAATAATAATAAAATCCCTTTTTTGAAAACCCTTTATAATCAGATCCCTTCCTACCTTTCTAGCTTTTTTATACTTTGCTGCTACCCCACACACACATACATTCTTCCATCCAGTGACATATGCCATCTTGCTGTTACACAACCATGCCTCCATCTCCCTAATCAAGGCATTCTCACTGGCTGTCCCCGGTGCCTAGGACTCTCTACAAAAAGTTCTTGCTTTATATAAGTGTTCCAATGGAATTTGCAGAGACAGAAAAGCCACCCCATTTTCCCTATAAATATTACAGAGGGAAGGAGGCAGGAATTGGGCTGCATGTCCATGGAGAGGGGGCTAGGACACAGTGAACAAGGATTAGAGAAGGGAGAGAGCAAGGGGAGGAAGAACAACCAGTCATGTTGGAGCCTGGCCAGACCCTAGAAGAAGGGGAAGGAAGCACAGATGTGTGGGCCAGAGAAGAGGAATGGCAACACCTGGGGGCTCCGAAACATGTGCCAGGGGGGCAGAACCAAGCAGGGGTATTTTGCCCCTGAGCTAGAAGTCTCAAGTCAAGCCCCATCTGGCTGCAGTGCTGGTGGGCTCTCCAAGACTCCATTCTTCTGCTTTGACTTGGAGAGGGGTTTTTTTGGTTCTTGTTTTGTTGCAATGGGAGTAGGTTAAGAGACAGGACCAGAGAGAGAGCACAGTAGTATACAATAAAGTTAACATAAGATTTTTTTTAATGTATATTTTGCATAATTTGAGGACCATATTTCCTTATCTCTGCTTCTTGGCTTCCCTAGCTTCCTTTGAATCTCAGTTAAGTTCTGCCTTCTGCAAAAATCCTCCTTCCCTCTGAGATCATCTCCAATTTATCCTCTATTTACCTTATTTGTACAGAGTTGCATATATGCTCCCACATTTGACTATGAGCTTCTTGACAGCAAGGATGTCTTATACCTTTCTTTGCATCTTCTGCACTTATCAAATTGCCTGGTATATAGTAGGTGCTTAATAAATGCTTATTGACTTGAAATCCAAGATCACTGGCCAGGAGATAATAAATGACATTTATATAGCCTTTTAAAGTTAGTAGATTGATTTTCAGATGTTACTTCACTTTATCCTCACAGAATAGTAAGTAAATTTATAATAGAATTTCTCCTGCTGCCCCCCCAAACCTAGGGCATACTCTCCTATAAATATGTTGACTAGGAAAAAAAAACACAGAACTATTAAAGAGTCAAAATCACTCTTTAATCAAGGGAACAAGGGGGTCAGTGCAACAGTAGGCCTCGTCACAGAGCTGCGCGCCACACACAGCTGTCTGAGGATTGACCTCTGGACACTGACCCCTGGGAATGCCAAACTTGAAAGAATGATAGTTCCAAGGAACAAAAGAATTTGGGGAACCAATATACCATTTGGGGAATCCAGGGACAAGGAAAGATGACTGACATTGCTATAGCTACAAAGAAAATGGGAGTGTTCAAACTACACTGCAGGATACAATCAAGTTTGGGAAAGGACTCCTAGCTAGAGGCTAGGGTGTAAGGGAAGGGGCTGCTTCCAATGGATACTAAATGATGGTTCTTGCCCAGATGTGGATCTCCTTGGGAAAGGGTCTCTAACACAATAGGGGAGACTACCTAAAACAAAAAGGGTCCTTAGCATATGCTTAGTCCCAACCAACTAGGACTGTCATTCCCTTGAGGATCCCCCACTCAGTCTGAAACTGCCAGCCTGGGATTCCCTTCAGGGTGGATTCCCATGGGAATAGGGAGCAAGTACAAACTTTGGGGTCTCCATCCTATAAGCTAGTCCTAAAACTTGGGGTTCATCAGATCCCACTAGGCCACAAGTTTGGGGTTCCTAGAGTCCATGTTGACAAATACATACACCATCAGGAGGAAGAATGAATATATACTGGGATCACACATGAGAGGCAAGGATAAATTGCACATCCTACATGGAAGGACCACCAGTGTCTTCTAACCAGGCTTGTTCTCCACTGAGAATAGCCTCTCCACTGGGTGACTCACCCAACAGTCCTTGCTGGGCGGTCCCCTCCTGCTGCTTTGGGGGGCATTGCTTATAGACTACAGGAGACATTTCAGCACCAGTCTAAGAAGGTGTGAGTAGCTCAGTCCTCTCCTTGCTTAGGCAAGGATGGCAGCTTTTTTTTTTTAATCATAACCATCATTCTTGGCTAACAAAGCCTTGAGGAATGTCAGCATACTAAGATGAAGGTATTCAGACCTTAAGTTTGGGTGGAAATCAAAGTCCTCTATTAGAGATAATTATCTAAGATAAGGTTAGATATTCCAAAATTCTCTCTGGATTGGCCTGCAAAGGAATTTGAGCCAGAACAACAAGAAAACAACAGCTAGCATGCCATGCACTATTCTAAAAGCTTTCTGAATATTATCTCATTTAATCTACAAAGCAATGCTGGGAGGTTGCTGTTCAGTCCTTCAAATGACTTTTTCCTGAAAAAAATATTTGGAGTTTTCATTTCCTTCTTCAGTGTGTTCCCATTTTATAGATGAGGAACCATAGGAAATAAGGACTACCATTATCTCCAAATTACAGTTGGAGAAATTTAGGCAAACAGAGGTTAAGTGACTTGCCCAAGGTCACACATAGCTAGGAAATATCTGAAAGCAGCTTGATACTCAGGTCTTCCTGATTCCAGGTACACCCAGTCCTCAGCTGCCTTTAAGTAAACTAAGGAGGTAAATCATAGCTCAGGAACCACCTCCCAGCATTCTTGTCTTTATTATGCATATCTGTCAGCAGTTAAGCCAGATTGCTTTGTGGCTCTGTTTTGACCAACTGAAAAAGATCAGCTTGCCTGCCTGAGAAATCTTAGCCATGAGTCAGACATTTATGGTAAAAGATGAATCAGAAAAGAGCAAAGATTGAAATGCAGGAGGACGAGTTAGGAAATGCCCCAGAAGGAATGCAAAGGAAATTGGAGAAGAAAGAGAAGCTGTGATTGAAGGGAAAGGGGGGAAAGACAGGAATTATAGAAGGAAGAGGAAAAACAGAGACTTCCAGAACAGCTATGGAAAGATAAAATGTTGAGACTGTAGGGAGCTTCTAGAAGCCAAGTGAAAAAGAATATGCTGAATGGGAAAAAACAATGCCAGTGGAGGCAGCTACTTGGCTTAGTGTCTGGTCTAAAGTTAGGAAGACCTAAATTCAAATCCTGCCCAAGGCAGGGACTGGCTGTGTGATCTTCTGCAAGGCACTTAATCTATTTGCCTCAGTTTCCTCATATGTAAATAGATAAAAGTAGCACTTACATACTAGATTTATTCTGAGAATCAAAGAACATAATTGTAAAGTATCTGGCACATAAGCACCATATAAAATTAGGTCTTATTATTTGGATATTATAAAACTCACTCTAAAGGAAAACTCTACAAGGACACAGAAGGTAGTAACAGTTCCTTCTCCGAGGCCTCTCCAGTTTGTTAATGGGCACTGGGGTGCCAAAATGTCATTTCCCCTCAGAATGGAAGTTTAGAGGGTTTAAACAATTTTGTCCCTATCATCTCTAGGACTTAGCATGGTACTTTTCACATAGTGGGCGATTATTGGATGGAGCTGGGATAAGAAGGAAAGAAAGAATGCTATAATAATCTAAAGGTTGTCAACATGGAAATCTAAAAGTCCCCAGTTTATTTAGTTTGAGGGAAGAAACCCCAGGTTTTGACCTTGTCACAGGAGAGGTTTCCCCCTGAGGGAAGGTCCCACTTCATCAGACAGTGGACATCCTGGTAGTTTGGGTGGGAACAGCTAATCCCATCCAATATTGAACATCCCTTTTGTCCCAATGGTTTCTCCCCCTAGGCTAAGGTCCATGACCAAGGTGACCCAGCCCTAGGCTGAGTCTTTCCCTTTTGTGTCCATTATAGGGCATCAGCCCCTCACTGTCATTCCTGTCTGGAACTCCTCATTTTCCTTTCTTACCATTGTCAACTAGAAAAAACACAGAACTATTAAATAGTCAAAAATCACTCTTTAATTAAGGGAAAAGGGGTTAGCGCTACTAATACGACAACAGAGCTGCTTTACAAGACTGCACAGAGTCAAGACGCCCTGGTCACCAGCCCCTGGGAGTGCCACCAACTCAGGATGGACTCTGAGGAACAAAAGAATTTGGGGAACCTATATATACCACTCTAGGTGACCTGGGGGGTTAGGATTAGAGGGACAGTTGATTGACTTTACAATGGTAAGAAAGGAAAATGAAGAGTTCCAGACAGGAATAATAGTGAGGGGCTGATGCCCTACAATGGACACAAAAGGGAAAGACTCAGCCTAGGGCTGGGTCACCTTGGTCATGGACCTTAGCCTAGGGGGAGAAACCATTGGGACAAAAGGGATGTTCAATATTGGATGGGATTAGCTGTTCCCACCCAAACTACCAGGAAGTTCACTGTCTGGTGAAGAGGGACCTTCCCTCAGGGGGAAACCTCTCCTGTGACAAGGTCAAAACCTGGGCTTTCTTCCCTCAAACTAAATAAACTGGGGATCTCTCTATTTCCATGTTGACACCATTATAAAGTCAATCAACTGTCCCTCTCACCCTAAGCCCCCAGGTCATCTAGAGTGGTATATAGGTTCCCCAAGTTCATTCAGTGGCACTCCCAGGGGTCAGTGACCAGGGCATCTAGGCTCTGTGCAGTCTCCGGGATCAGCTCTGTTGTCAGAACCTAGTAGCGCTGAACCCCTTTAGCCCTTGATTAAAGAGTGATTTTGACTATTTAATAGTTCTGTGTTTTTTCTAGTTGACAAGGTGATGGCAAAATGGGAACCACTTTACATCCAAGACTATAGGAGCACATAACTGTTCATTAATGCTAGTCTGTCCTGAATCTGGTGGAGTGCTGCTAAATGTTTAACAACCAGTTCTTGGGGGGGGGCGGGGGGGGGGAGGGAAATGTACATATGGAATAAGTTTATTTTGCATTATTAACATTTTTCTATCACTTTCTTAAGTCTAGACAGTCAATAAAATTATGTCAGACTCTGAACTGTATCATTTGCTCCTACACTCCAAGGTGCTCCTACTGAAAATTTAACAATCAGCTCAAGTGAGCACATTGAAGCCCACATCAATAAACTCATTTAGAAAACTTTGATATGCAATATTGGGTATAACTGAATAAACTAGTCCCTAGGTGTGTGGAAGCATGGAGCATGAAGTTAGCAGTGAAAGTGACCAGAAGGAAGCCAGTTAAGAGTAGGTTAATACTATGGCTTAATCAACTGGGCAGACGGGCTCTCAAGTAATAAAACTGGAGTCCAATGATTCAGTCCATTGTACTAACCAGGAAATGGTTAAAAAGAAAAAACCCTGTTGTAACAAATGAAGTCATATTGTTGGGAGTAAGGGAATGATGGGAATTAGAGAGAGGCAATGATGCAATGAAAATGTATTTAGGTAGCTTAAGAAACTTGAGTCTGGACTTGTTGAGACGTAATGGGTTTGCCAATGAATTATTTAGCGAGGAATGAGCCAAATGAGGGAGTCCTCTTCTGGTTTGGCAATAGTTCCAACTTCCTTAGTAAATCTTTTTCACAGATAATACCATAATAGTAAGCCACAAAGAGAAGTATGCTCATTTACTACTAATGTCTTCTGTGTGGTGCAAAGTTATCTGGGATTCTCCTTCCTCTTTAACCTGGCTATTTAATTTGAACTCCGGAAAGGGAAATGTTGCTAATGAATGGCAGTTGTTACCATGTATTCTTCAACTTTAATAAATCATTGGCAAAAAACATGATCTTATTTGATTGGACAATCTAGATACATTCTTTTCCCCCCTTTTATAAATCTGTTTTAGCCCAGGGGGTAGTGGTACATGTGCTTAGACTCTCTGCTTCTGGGGAAGGTGGGGCTGATGAAACACTGAAGTTCCAAAGTTCTGAGCTGTAGGATGGTTAAAACTGATCAAGAGTCCATAATACGTCTAGCACCAATATGGTGATCTGGGGAAGGGAGGGGGTGAGGTTTACCAGGCTTCCAGTGAGTTCAGAGCTGTCCTTCCAGCCTGGACAAGACAGGGAGATCCGATCCAGCCTAGGCTAGTTCCCAATTCAGTAAAACTTATCAAGTGCTTACTATGTGCCAAGCACCTGGGAATGCAAAAACAAAGTTAAAAATTCCCTGAGCATTCTATTAGGGGAGGCATGCGATAAGCTGTGAGGCGAATAGAAAGCCTCAGCAAGACCTGATTTCAAGCCCCACCTCTGACATCCTGGCTGGGTGATTGGATTATTATAAAACGGAAGGCTGTCCTGAAATGGATTTGCCTCAAGAGAGGGACTTTAGAAAGTATCTCTAATTCAGCTTTATTAAGGGAGCTCTTCCTGGCCCTTGAAAATCATGGTGGGGGGGAGGTAACTTTTTAGGGCAGGCATCCAAGGTAGATACCATTTGTTTGCCACACTGAAAAAGTGTAGGTAAAAAGAGCAGGCAAGCCCAATTTGTAAGGGATAAGGATTGCTCTTAGGATTGGGTCTCAGGGCTAGAAAGGCTACTTTGGTTGAGGATCAGGTGAAGCGAATGGCTTGCACTGTGTGAAACCTATGTCATTGGGCACTGACCACCAGGGACCTGGTCCTTCGAGCATGCTTAACACGTTCTTCTGCCTGCTGCCAAACCACAGCGGGACTTGGGGAACCTGCTGCTTCAGGGCATGTGTAATCGGGGCCCCTGCCTCCACTTCAGACTATGCCCAGGTATTCTGGGACTATTTCCTGTCTACTTGCTGTGTAGTAACTGGCATACAAGAAGCTCAAACATGGAGGCATGGTTTGGCTGAGACCACCATGTTTCAGGGCTGGTTCCTGAAGGGCTCTAGTTCTTGGATCTCTGGTGACTCCACCTTTCAAAGCTGATAAAGCCAGAGCCTAATTCATACTGCCTTTTATACTTGTCCACCTAAGATTGAAACAAACAAACAAACAAACAAAGACAGAAAAAAACACCAAGGATTCCAGCTCTGAGGCCCTTTTCCTACCTGGAGGCTCACAGAAATTGTCTTTCTCACTTGAGAGCGCCAGGGAGAGGCAGAGGTCAAATTCCTGGCTGGAGCCTTTTATTTGTACATTCAGTTCCAGCTTAGAAGTCAGTTAAAATGTTTTTCTTTACCACTCTGTATACAGACAGGAAAGAATGGATGCATGATTGTAAGTAGAGGCAGGGATCTCCATTACACATACCTAGAGAAAGGCTCTCAATTCCCCACATGGGGCAGTAGCAGGCAGATCACACTGTTCATGTTTGAAGGAAATGGACCACTATTGGCCAGTGCTGTTATCCACACTAATATCAAAATAATTATACTCTGAGAACTGGAACTGGCAAAGATCAGCAGACCTATGTCCTCACCCTGATGAAAATGCACAGTGGTTTCACTGACTCTCTTTCCTGGCCCTTCTTCAAGGTCTCTGAAGGAAAGTAGTGGAAGACTGAAGCTGACCCAAACCTAGTACCCTTTACTGGCAGGGATGGAACACTGCCCACCCTCATTGCCTCACATGATGAGCAGGTGAGAACGACTACAGCCCTCTACGGGCCTCTATTTCCTGTCCAGCAAAAACATCCCAAAGAAACAATGAGTCTTATTTTTCATCTGCCACTCATTACCAGTCCTATGGCTAACAATTTTACACTGTTTCTCTTCTCATCTCTTTATTCCTGAATCATTTGCTACAAAGGAGTAAACTATCACTCTTTACCTCTCTTTTTCTCATTCCCCAGCTCCTCAACCCTACACTACCCGTGGAATCTACGACCCCTTCCACTATGCCTTCACAATTCCAAGTGAAGAAACTTCTTTGTCCTCTTTTCTTTCACATTCCTACTCTCTACCCGCCTTTACTAAAGCTTCACCCATGATATTTCAACTCCTCTCTCACTGGCTCCCACTTCCACTCTCCCACTCCTCCTATCCCCTTCCCTATATACATTTCCTAGAGGAAAAGTTAGATACTACTAGCTTCCCACTGTTACTCCCAAACTCTTCCTTTATCGTCATCATTTAGCAATCTCTTCTCCTTAGAATTCTCAGTCTCAAAAATCTCCACACAAGCCAGACTTATGTTATCATCCTTGAGATGACCTATTCTCTTTCTAATAGATAGTCATTTGCATGTTGTCTCCTTGATTAGAATATACATTCTTTGCTAAAGTGTGAAAGGAAGGAAGGAGAAAGAGAGAGAAAGAAAGAGAAAAAGAAAAGAGAAAGAGAGAACAAAGGGAGAGACAGAGAAATGCTTGTTGACTTGCCTTGATAACCATGGTATATGAACCTCTAGGTCTTTCCTTGCTTTCTCAAGTTATCCAGGACCTAGTTTATAATCTTCTTCTCTTCCCTAATTCCTGTCCTAGCACAGGGAGGCTTAAACTACCATGTTGATGTTTCCTCATTCTTTAGTTTCTCAGTCTCTTTAAATTGACCTAACCTTCTCCCTCTCCCTCTCTCTCTATATACATACACATATACACACACACACACACATATATATATATATATATATATATACACACACACATACATGGAATGGACCTACACTGGATTTCTCTATTAGCCACAAGTGTTTCACTTCCCTAATAAAAAACTTAGATATTCCTCTATCTAATAATATCCTATTATTCCATTTCTTCCTTTGCCCTCAGTCCTCATAAATGCACCTCACTGAGAAACTGGTGAAAGGTGGAAAGAGTAAGAGATGACTTATCTACTTAATAAGCTACTGATAACCTTGTTTTATGAAACCCTCAAGCACCCCTAGATCAACCTTAATAGGATTAACAGATATAAACATACCTTAAGTACCCTTTTTGTCATCTTAGTTTTTCCTATTGTATCTAGGTCCTCCCAGGTACCCTAGCCTCTTACTATATCCTCTTTCCCAAGCCTTTAGAGAGCAGTCAGCTGTCCTTCCTTTCATATACTCCCCTAAAGAACATATAAGACCCTGAGCTTTACAGTTCAGTGAAAGTTCCTATTATTGTTGTCTTTCCTGAGACTAGGCACCCAGAGCAGTGGCTCTGTGTGATGGCTTTGAGCATTGTTTCATCCTGATTAAAGATGTGTTCTATTATAACTACTCTGGTAGTTATGAGAGTTATTTTTCAGGTTGACACTACAGGGGTTCCCAATTGCCTATAGGATCAAATTTTACTTCTGTTAGTTTTAAAAGCCCTTCATAACTTTCCCTAACCTATTTTTCTAGCCTAATCATGCTTTACTTTCCCTCCTATATTCTACAATCCAACCAAACAGACCTTCTCTCTTTCTCATGCCCCAAACTCCATCTCCTGTCTCCATGAATTTGCCCTGGCCATCCCGCCCACCTGGGACATATTCTTGCTGCACCTCTACCTAAAATAATCCCTCTCTTCCTTCAAGAAGGAATTGAAGGACCACTTTCTGGGTGAAGCCTTTTCTGCTTATCCCCTTAAAGGCTAGTATATCCTCTTCCCCTTACTGGACTTTACTTACTGCCTTGTATTTATTTGTATTTAGCCTCTCTCTATCTGTTCTCTCTTTTTCTCTCTCTCCCTCTCTCTGTTTAGAATGTGGATTCTTTGCCAGTAGGGATTCCTTATATTTATACCCTCAATCTAGCACATGCCCGTAAATTCTTAACAATTCTCAAGTGATTGATGTCTCTTATTTTATCTTTACTGTTCACTCTGGGAGCATATGCTTAATGAATGAAATGGTAGATGGAATCACCTCCAGTTCACTCTCTTTCTCACATACATATAAAAGAATAATCTAGTCCAAAGGTAACAATGGCTTGAACTATAGTGGTTACAATGTGAGTGGCAAATGGGAGATGGAAAGAGAATTATAGCTACCTCAAGCTACAGTGGAATTCAGAGGCCACCTGTTCCAATCCTTTCCTTTTATGACAAAGAAGTGTCTTGGCCAGGGTCCCATGGGTGAGTAAATGTTGAAACCAAGTCCCCTGACTCCCAAGTCTATGCCCTATGATCTGTCCACTGTACCATTCCAGCAAGAGGACTTAACAGTGAAATGATGAAAAAAGTCTCTGAATGACACTGAAGTGTCCAACTTGAGTGACTAAAATTTTACTCCAATGCCTTCTTCTGGTATGGTAATGATCCTGAAAGACTATCCCGGAGACTTTAACAGTTCTTGCCAAGTTGGAAGGGCTTCATATAAGCCCCAACCATAGGCCCTGACTGTGGCTATCATTCAAGGACCAGTCTGGCTAAATTTGGAGGTGCTCACTGCCTGATGGGCTGAGAGATGATGGATTTCCCAGTCACTTTGCATGAATTTTTCAGGCAGCTCTCAAATGTCACCTACTAAGTTAAGCCTGCATGTTCTATATGTGGAAAGATTAATCTCCATGATGAAATCTTAGAACCTTGAAGGGCTATTTTGCTTCCTTTAAACCACCTCTCTTTGCTTCCACCACTGACCTAACTTTCCAAAACCTAACTCTACCTTACCTGTCCAAACTCATTTCTTCCTGCTGCTCAGCAAGCATCCTCTGTTTGGGCCAGTGTGCTTATTGTCCTAGGGACATGCCATGATCTAGTTCTGCCTCTCTTTGCTTTCTCTGTCCTAAAAAATGTTCCCTACTTTTCTCACACATTTTTCTCACCCATTCCTCATGGTATAACACTCAAGTGCAATACTTTTTAGACAATTTCGGACCTCATGGAACTCCATTTTCTGAAGTTTGGCAGCATTTGGAGACCCTATGACACAGTCTCAGAGACTGCATGATATCATGGAGAGAGTGCTAGACCTCAGTTCAAATTCAGTTTCTATCACTTACTCTCTGAAATGGGCAACTCGAATCAGGCAACTCTAAAATGATGAACTAACGTAGATTCTTAAGATCTGAGAAGGACTTTGCCACCCTGATAGATGCTTCCTTGACCTATTTGGTCATACAACTGAAACGGAATTCTATGGTGTTATATTATTTGATAGAGGCAGTTAGGAGACAGTGGATAGAGTACTGAACTTGGAGTTTGGAAGACTCATCTTCTTAAGTTCAAAACTGATATCATACACTTACTAGGTGTGTGACCCTAGGCAAGTCACTTAACCCTATTTGCCTCAGTCTCCTCATTTGTAAAACAATCTAGAGAAGGAAATGGCAAATCACTCCAGTGTCTCTGCCAAGAAAACCCCAAATGAGGTCATGAAAAGTGGAAAGCAACTGAAATGACCGAACAATAACAACAACATATTATTATTCAACAGTTTCACATTTGTTAGTCTCATGCCACCAACAGTACTATAGGTTCCTTGTGGGTAGGTCCCCAAACTGAGTCAACAGCTACGTGTCCCTGGGCAAGTTGCTTGACCTCTCTCAGCCTCGGTCTCTTATCTGCAAAATGGGTTTGGTAATATCTGTAGCACTTACCTCATGGAGTATTTATGAGATATTGTCTCCAAAGTGTTTTGTAAACCTTAAAGTGTTTCACATCATTAGCCCCTAGAACACCTGAAGGCTAGCAAAGGGCTAGGATTTTCCTCTGACATCTTTGCCCCTATCAGTATCCAATGTCATGCTGAACACGCAGCAGGGACTCAAATGCTGATTGACTAACTTGTCCTTTACAACCTCTCTGCCTTTGCTTTTTTAAAAAGTCAAGTTCCTGCTTAACAGTTAAGTTTTCCATAGAAACCCTGACAGTCAATCAGCTTCACAATGGGATCTCTACCTAAGAAGTAAGATTCCATTATTTGTTGCTTAAAGATTGGCCAGAATCTTTCCAAACTAAGCCTTCAGCTGGTAGTTTACTGACAAAGGGGGGCAGCCAAGTGGTGCAGTGTCTAGAGCAAGACCTAAACTCAAATCCAGCCTCAGGACACATACTGTGTGATCCAAGCAAAGTCACTTAACCCTGTTTGCCTCAGTTTCCTCATCTGTAAAATGAGCTGAAGAAGGAAATGGCAACTCATTCTAGTATCTTTGCCAAGAAAACTCCAAATGGAGTCACAAAGTTGGATACAAATGACTGAATGATAAACTGACATGAAAATAAACATCAGGAACTAATGCTTCTTTTTGGATGTGCAGCATTGTGGGCGGCAGTGACAACCTGAGAACATTCCACCCAGTTTTTCTCTTTATTTCCATCTTTGTTTTAGATCATTTGTTGCTGCCATTTGGAGAGAAATTCTATTCAGAGTCTTATGAATCATAGTCGTGGAATGTGACAATCGGAGAGACCTGCAGCTAAGTTAGCCTAATCCCCCGACTTTACAAATGATGGAGCCGAAACCCAGAATGGTAAAATGATGTGCCCATGGCTTCACAACTGGCATGGCAGAGATTTAAACAGGATCCTGGTCTCCTCACTCCAGGCTGGCTGCCTTTTCTAGTGTGCCATATCAGCTCCTATCACTGGGCTAAGTTCTCCCACTACTTTATCTTCACACATTTTCTTTTGTTCTTTAGGAACTTTTTTAAACCCCTTACCTTCCATCTTACAATCAATACTGTGTTTTGGTTCCAAGGCAGAAGAGTGGTAAGGACTAGGCAATGGGGGTTAAGTGACTTGCCCAGGGTCACACAGCTGGGAAGTGTCTGAGGCCAGATTTGAACCCAGAATCTCCTGTCTCTAGGTCTGGCTCTCAATTCACTGAGCCATCCAGCTGCCCCCTTTAGGAACATTTTATAAAGAGAAGAAAAAAAGTCTTTGACCAAGTAATAACTGTCTCCTCATAGGCAAAATGAGGATGATCATAGTGCCTACTTCACTGGATCAGAGTTGTATATGTGTATATTTGCAAAGCAAGGGGCTATATAAATGTCTGTTATAGTAATATTAGTATAGTTTTAAAGCTTAGTAACTTTTATAGCTTAAAATTATACTGAAGGGCAATTAGTTGGCTCAGTAGATAGGGAGCCAGACTTTGAGACAGAAAGTCGTAGGTTTAAATCTGACCTCAGACACTGCCTAGCTGGGTGACTTTGGGCAAGTCATTTAATTTCTATTGCCTTGCCCTGACTGCTCTTTCGCCTTGATAGAAGGTAAATTATTTTTTTAAAAAGAAGTTATATGGAAACAAAATGAATTTTAGACTATTGTCCTATCTGCTACTGGAAGTGTAGTAAAGATGCTTTCAGTAAGACAACAGAGGATGAGTTTGCATCCTGCTACTTTTATTCAGACAATACTATGTAAAAAAAATTAATAGTCAGATAAAATCCCCTTCTAGATGGATTACTGAGGCAGTATAGCTGGGGTCAGGAATAAAGAGATAAAATTGGAGTCAGAAGATCTGGGTTCAAATCCAGCTATTGATAACTACTAGTTGTGTGACCACAGGCAATCCACTTAACCTCAGTTTATTCACCCGTAGAGTGAGGCTAAAAACATCTGTAGCGCCCATATGATAGAGCTGTGAGACTCAAATGATACATTGTCTTATAATGCTTTGCAAAGTTTAAATTGCTATATAGATTCCTTATTATTTTTATATTCTCCTTTAAATGATCTCTTCCTACAATTTGCCTCCATATTCATGCCTTGCTGAGGATGTAATAACATCTTTTTAAAAATTTTATTTATTCATTTATTTTTAATAACATCTTACAACAAGCACAGCAGGGTATAAAAGAAGGAGCCAGAAGACTTGAATTCTAGTCTCAGCCCTGTCATTGCATAGCTGTGAAATGTGCAAGTTGCTCAACTTCCCAGAGCCTCGGGTTACTTATTTGACAAATAAAAGTGTCATAAAAAGCTAGATTTAGAGCTGGAACAGGATCTTAGAGGACATCTAGGAATTGGATTAGATTATCTCTAAGGATCCTCCTAGTTCAAACATTTCATAGAAATAGTCCCAGAGGAGTTGACGGAGGTTCCCAAATAAGCTGCCAACTGGGACTGAGCATTTTTAAGAGATGCTTTTTCTTAATTAGCAAATATAGAATCACATTGGGATCTTAAAGCAGCTAGGTGGTACAGTGGATAGAGGGCTGAGTTTGGAGTCTGGAAGACCCAAGTTCAAATCTAGATTGAAATACTATCTGAATGACCTTGTGCACATATCTTAAACTCGGGTTTCCATCCAGTTTCTCTATCTATAAATGGGAACAATGGGTAGCTAGGTGCCATAGTGGGTAGAGTGGTGGGCTCAGAACTGGGGATATTCACCTTTCTGAGTTCAAATCTAGCTTCAGACACTTCTTAGTTGTGAGACTCTGGACAAGTCACTTCACCCTGTTTACCTCAGTTTCCTCCTCTGTAAAATGAGCTGAGGAAGGAAATGGTGAACCACTCTAGTATTTTTGCCAAGAACATCTCAACTGGGGTCAGGAAGAGATGGACAAGACTGACAATGACTGCATGACAAAAAAAAATGGGAATAATAGAACCTAGCACCCAGGGTTATTGTGAGGATCAAATGAGACAATATTTATAAAATGGTTGATACATAGTTGGTGCTGTTATAAATGATTATAACCTTCCCTTCCCACTTCACATTTTCTACATCTTTAAGATTAATTATGATATGAAAATGAAGATCTGATCTAATACCAAGTACTACTTCTGAAAGATTCCTTTTTCTTTACTAAGAACTTTATTAAGCATATTGTTACAATTAAAACTATCTCAAGGGACTGGTTTTTAGGTAAAATTATAAGTTTACTGATTATATCAGGTTTATTGGTTAGGTCAATATCATAACCTATAAAGTGACAGAGGTCTCTGGGGCTCTCTCACAAACCAGGAATGATCTGAATTGCCTCGGTCAGTCTACTAAATGGATTTTTAGGAGTTCATTATTGAGCCCCTCCCTTGACCATCCTAAAGATATCTTTAATAGGTGATAGCTCACTAAGAGACGGTCCATCAGACCCTCAGCTCTTCCTCAAACTGACAGGTGAAGTTTCGCCGGTACACTGGAAAAACTCTTTCCCCTCATTTATTAACTGAATTTTGTTAAAAAAAAAAAAAAAGGAATACATTCCTTGGGATTCCCAAGGATAACTAGATGTTATCTTAGACCCAGATCCTAGACACAAGAATTCTCCCTAATATATAGGAATTAATACTGTATAATAAGAAATGAGTTCTCACAATATGCTTGTTAAGGGTCTAGATTTTATATAGATGGGAGAGTAGACAGGTGGGTAATTACTGATATTCTCTTGTCCATCTGTTTATATATAAACAAAGACAGTTCTTTTCTGTGACCTTGATATTTTCACCCCTTGAATATTGGTCCCTGAATGCTGGTCCCTGAATGCTCTTACAACTGTATTGCCTCTAGCTCAGATCTCCTCCACATATATATTACATCAAATCTAGCTGCTTTTCTTATCTGTGCATTCTTTAGTGACTTTGAGTATCAATTTTTTTTTTTAACTCTTAACTAAGCATCTTTGGGGCTGTAATGAGAGTGGCAGTTTTACTATCCTAGACTGTAAAAACACTTTGCTAAAATGACTTTAGCAAATATTCATTTCCTACTGTTTGTCATCCTCCTTCCAATTTCATCTTTGAATGCACCTGGGATGACTCGGTTTGAGCTTGTTTTCTTTAAGCTGGTTTTACCTTCTATTATTACCACTTTATGAAATAATGATGTTTATAAGCATCCATCATCTTTTTTTTAAACACTTACCTTCTATCCTAGAATCAATACTAAATATCAGTTCCAAGGAAGAAAAGTGGTAAATTGGGTTAAGTGATTTGCCCAGGATCACACAACTAGGAAGTATCTGAGGTTAGATAGAGTTGAACCTAGGACCATCTGTCTCCAGATCTAGGTCTTTATCTACTGAGCCACCTAATTGTCTTATCATCCTTCTTCACGTGATTTTATAAATAAATTTATATTCTAAGTCAGTGTTGTCTTTGACAGGCATCTTTCTCCCTTTTTGGCCAATAAGTCAAATGTTTGTTGACTAACATACTTTCTGGACTCCTTTGGCCTCCTTGCTGTGGCAATCATTTTATATTGCTTCAACTTCTAAATGAAATTATTACAGTATATATTGGTTTCAGTTCTATTGTCTGTTTCCCATTTTTTGAATCTCAACTACTTGCTTAAATAATTCAAAGTTCAAATCATTTAAATTTCACCTTATATTTTTGTTATTCTTTTTTTTCATGAATTCTGAATTTTTCTCTGATGGTCTGAAAAATCATATAGATACACAGATTTCTAACTCAGGAACTGACTTCCACATTAATAAGTGTTTTTCTGTCAAAGTAAAATTTATTTAATTCCTTATGGTATTATTTGGTGCTCACCAAGTCCACAACCCTGTCAGTTTTTTAAAAAATAATATTTTATATTTTCCTCAATTACATGAAAAAACAGCTTGTAACCTTCATTTTTTAAAAAGTTTGAGTCAAATTCTCACCTTTCCTCTTTTCCTTCCATCCTCCTCCCTGAGATAGCAAGCAATCTTATATTTTACATGTGTAAAAGTGTGTAAAACATCTTTCTATATTATTCTGTAAAAGAGACTCTGAACAAACAAAGAAAAGTGAATTATAGTATGTCTTAGTCTGTAATCAGTTCTTTCTCTGGAGGTGGACAGCATTTTTTCATCTTGGGTCCTTGAGGATCATCTTGGATGACTATTGCTAAAAATAGCTCAGTCATTCATAAGTGTTCATCAGTAATATTGCTATTACTATGTACAATATTCTCCCAGTTCTGCTCACTTCACTTTGCATTAGTTCATGTATCTATTAGTTCTTTTTAAAAAAGAAAGTGTTCAAGATACAGAGGCAGAAGGCTTCTGTGAAAACTCTAAGTCTTTGGTTTCTGTCATTTCTTCTTTCCATATATTTCTCTGTCCTTACCTTTTCCCACCTTTGCATTGAAGTCACAACGTGTACTGATTCCATTTGGAAGGCTTTATCCAGTTCTTTGTAGAATTTCATTTCCATTTTGTCCTCAGTGTCCATTGTTGGTACACAAGCTATTGTTATATCCATGGAGGTCTTTCTGCATATACTTACAATTAGTACTCCTTACCTGATGACCAAATATCTCATCAAATGATGTTACTGGAGGCTCCTTAGTATACGGTAAAGCCCAGTGCAGCAATTCCTTTCTTTGGCATAACTATAAATCATCCTTCCCTTTAGCTGCAACTTCCTTTTAAAAATTTTCTTCTTGTTTCATTTACAGCAAGAATATAAAGGTTGATATGATTCAGCTCCTCCAACAATATGGAACTTCCTTTATTCATTGCTCAAGGATCTTATAACTAAGGACAAAAATTTGCCAGTGATCTAACTCTTGTGTGAATCTTAGAACTCCTGGTTCTATTTCCAACTCCTATACCACTATTACTTTGGAAAAACAAAAGGAATTCATTCCTCATTTCACATGTTGGCAGGGACAAAAGCAAAGAGCAAATGTTAGATGCTTTTGTTCACCTCCACCATGCCAGGGGGGCTTCTTCTTTCTACTCTTCCTCTTTTTTCCCTCTTCCCCATCTTCTAATTAATCTTAATCAATAGTCTTTCATTCATTTATCCATTCACATATACTTTCAGTTCTTCTGATTTCATTCTGCACTCTCTCTCACAGGTCTTTCCATATTTCCTACTACGTTTCATGTTCATAATTTTTAAAAGCACTAAAATATTCTATTACATTAATGTGCCATAATTCACTTAGTCACTTTTCAGGTTGTTTCTAATTCCATGTCTCTGATTTAAAAAAGCACAAATTTAATTCTTTTTGATGACTTGAGAACATTTTGAACAACAAAGTGCTGTAAATATAAGCCTAATGTAGGTTTTTTCGTCCCTACAATAACTGGCTCCCAAACCAAAATGCTTTTCAATATTTTTTTTCCAAATGAATCAATATATAAAGTGCGTTGCAAACTTTATAGCTATATTAGGCTAGCTACCATTATTTGCACAAGCCTTTCAGGGTAGAAGTATTGAACAAATGCCCTGTTTCCAGGGTCACCAGAGAGTTCCAGGACCCTCTAACCTTTAGATCTCCCTCTCACTACAGGAAGTTACCTTTGCATTTAGGGATGTACCAAATCAGAACTTAATTCTGAGCTTCCACCCATAGACTAACCCAATCTCCTTTTAAACATGCTGTATTTCAGAATACCAATCACATGACATTGACATAATGGAGTTGGTTCTCCATGGAACTTGCTATACCCCAAGTTATGTGCTAGAATTCTATAAACAGGGCGTTTACTCTTGGTGTAGAATCAATAAGTAAATGAAAAGGACTTGATAACAAGAATCTAATTACGATAAACAAAAAACTGGAACTATTCTAAGCCCATCATTCCCTAGACCCTGGAGGTTGTCCCATTTAGAGGAATGAGGGTGACCTAAGAGTTCTTGGCAATGGTACAATTTAAATCCTCCCTTGAACAAGCAAAGGGATGAAACAATACAGTTCCCACAAGACATATGACTCACCCTTCCCACAGAATTGGTCATTAGGTACAACCCAGGCGTTGAGGTCTTGGCTCTCTCATGGCACAGGAGAATGGAATGCGGGATCCAACGTGAACTGGAATTCAGGAAGGTTGCTGGTTTGTCTGCTTGGTGGTTGGGACTCACTGACCTCATCTGGTCCTAGCATCATGGCTTGAAGTGAGTGAAGTCTGTAGTCAACCTGGTAAAGAAGTGGTGCTCCCATTCTCCATGTTTCTTTGCCCTTGAACAAGGTCTTAGCTCTTTTTAGTGTCACATTATTCCTATTTTTGTGGCTATTCTGTGTCCTGGTTCTCTGAGCTCAGAGAAAGGTGACAGTGAGAGGGACACGATAATGAATATACCTCACACATTTGCCTTGAGATCTCTTCCTTCTAGCCTGCTTCTTCACATCTTCTGTGGCCAGGGAACCCAGGGACCCTGATGTAGGAACATGTCAAATTTGGATTTCAGTTGGCCCTGAGCCAAGGATTGAGAGAGTCTTTCCTCCGGTGAGACTAAAGGACACAGACTACAAAGTCTAGACTTTTGTGGCCAAGCAGAAGTCAGTCTTTTTTCTTTACCTCTATTTGTTGAAAATTCTCCACATAGTTAAGGATGCCTGATATCTAAGTTCCAGGCTTTTTAGGTCACATTTTGCGTAGATCCTCTGCAGCACTCCTACCAACAGACATTACTTACGATACAAGATGTTAATAAATGCCTTCTCCTTCAGAGATGTTTCCTGGGCTGGTGCCTAAGCTAACACTGAGGAGGGAGTGTAATAATAAGTCCTTTAATTAAATTCTGTTGGTTGCCTGAGATAAATAAGTGGGTAATGATCACTTTACTCACTACTTCAAATGTAATTTGCTACAGCTGATGAAAAAGCACAATAATATCCCAGTTCATTTGTCAGCTTTCTACGATTTATAACATTCTCCTCCATACTTTTTCCTATTTGAAGATGGTTTTAAGGTGGCTCTTTGGCTTCAAAAGGCCAAGATTCAGGCTATTTCCCCAGGCTTAGTGCAATTAAAACTTTAAACAGCCCTCAGGTTTTCAGAATACCCTGTAAAGCAATTGGCAATACTCAAGTCCTCCATCAAACTTGCTTCTCGTTTGAGGAATGAGACCAGAATGGCTTCTGGGATTCTCTGTTGGCTACCTCTGCCTCCTGCCATCCCTGCTGAGCTTTTTAGGAAGGAAGGTGAGGGCGTTCTCTTCCCTGCAGCACGAACAATGATCTCATTCTGGATACTTTTCCTAAAGGATTTAGTGACATTTATGTAATACAGGCATTCCTACCTCCCTGGTTTCAGAGCCTCACTATTTCCATCCCAAACCCCTTATTTTGAGAAAATTGGCATATGGCTACAGCATGACATAACACAAATTCACGTAACTTAGCCAGCCCCACATAACCCAAGATTATAGCTGGAGATAAAAGAAAAATAAACACTTTTCATATAATGACTGTCCTGAAGGAATTTAAATGATTAAACCTAGCCTGGATTTTCAGGGCTTTTATTAGGCCACAGAACTGATTATACCCAAATAAAATATTTAAATGACTGCTTTTTAGAGTCAGCACTTAAATTTTAATCAAATCCTCACACACTTAATTTATTTCTATTAATAATCATCATACACTATTCCCATGCAAGTATGCATAATACATTATGAAAAGTTGCTTCAGAGAAGTCGATGCAAGTTTTAAAGAACTAATTCTTATTGGTTTAAAATAGCAAAGAATGGTCATTTAATTTATGTTCTTGTGATTTTTATCATTTAAAAAATTATAGCCCTATAAAGTTATTCCTTAATGGAATAGGTCTCTGATTTTAATGTGAGCTTAAATATACTTATTTAATAACAGCACTTGTTTCACTCATGAGCATGCCTTTTTTTTTTTTAACTTTCCCAATTTGTTCACTATTATACTTGTTCCAGCAGATGAGAAGCCAACTCACTTGGCAGTGACAGTCCAGTTTTGAACAAACATAGAAATTTGTCTGATATGAATACCTTTAGAAATCTGAAGATCAAAAAACTGGCCAGGACCTTCAAGCTCATGTATCAATGAAGACTTAAGTGCATACTATGTGCCAGGAGCACTGTGTCCAACTTCCTCATTTTTTAAATTATATTTAAAGTTTTGGTTTATGGTACATATTTGAATCACTATGTAACTATTTTTGTACCCCAAAACTTCATTTTTGTTTTGACAAGAAATATGGAAATAATATATCTCAGGTAGAAAATGAAAAGAACCATGGGAAATTATAAGATCATAGGATTTATAGATAGAAGGAGCATGGGGAATCATTGAGTCCAAACCCCTTGTTTCAGAGCAGAGAAAACTGAGTCCAGAAATGATTAAATGACTTGACCAGGATTTAGAGAAGCCCAACTATCAAACCAGGTCTTCTGAATACAAATTCATTTTATTTTAAACTTCATATGAATGATGTAGAAAAAAATTCTTTCAAACTATCAACATCTTATTCACTTCCCTTATTTCTTTTTTTAATTTATTTTTGGGATCGATTTATCCAATTCTGAAAGGGGACAACCTAATTTTTTAAATAAAGAAAATGAACCCCTCAAAGTTGAATGACTTGCTCTAGCTCTCCCAGGTATAAACAGTACCTGGATAAGAACTCAGTTCCTGATGTTCAGCCCTCGGCTCCCTGACAACTTGCTGCCTTTGTCTAGGTAGGACAGAAAAATACAGGGTCAGACAGAATCTTTTTCTAAATATTTGTACATTGAAATTAAGTATAATTTTATTCCAGCTCAGTGAAATAGATATTTATGTCTGATTCTCTTTGAAGTATGATAGCATAATTTAAAAGCACTGTGTGGAGTTTATATTTGTGTTTGTGTAACTATGCCCTCAAAATCAATCAACAAAGCTCCATGAATTACTGACCAATGACTCATGGAACGGATGGAGGAAAACTACCTCTCAGGTTTCATACTATTAATTTATAATTGCAATAGCAAAATAGTCAATAGGCTATCACAGTTTAGTTCCAGCTTATCACAAGGCTCACATTTTAACTTGGTATTTTTAAACTTATTTTCCAAAAAAAAGTTTAGTCTACTTCTAGTGATCAAAATGCCCCTGAGATAACAAAAGGATGGTTAACAAATTAGTTGAACAAATATTAGTGAAGTGCAAAGGGACTGGGGATTTTATAAAAGAGAAGGCTAAGAGCCAGGCCTAGAGATGGGAGGTCCTGGGTTCAAATATAGCCTCAGTTACTGTGGCTAGGAAAGTCCCCTAACCCCTAATGCCTAGCTCTTACCACTCTTGGCTTTGGAGCCAATACATAATATTGATTCTAAGGTGGAAGGTAAGGGTTTAAAATAAATAAAGAAAATAAAATTCTTACCTTTTGTCTTAGAATCAGGACTTGCTTAGAGTCAAAAAGTTAAGAATTTTAAAAAAATACATAAAATAAATCAATAAAAGGAAGGCCAATCTTGAAAGGCCACATATTCAATAAGATTGAGCTGTAGCTTAGTTGCAAGGTGTTTTGGATATTTCTTATTTTCCCCAAAGAAAGAAAGCTTTCTACATATATAATTAAATGAAGATTTTTATTAGAGCTTACCATGCATATGTGTCTGTGAAAATTAAGAATTTTTAGGAGGAAAACTCTCTCTTGTCTTTACTGATGACAACTAATTATAGTTTCAGTTTAAGTTCTGGTTTTCATCTTTGCTCTTAATTCAAAGGGTAGCTATCTTGTTAGCTGGAGGGATATTAACATTTTTATTTATGCATTGGTAGCTTTCTAAAGAATTTCCAATTTACAAATTTACATCATTAGGTTCATTAGCACTGGAAGTGACCTCAGAAGTCATTTAAGGGAACCCTCTTATTTTACTAATGAGGAAAATGAGACCTAAAGTCCAAAATCACTCAAGGAGACATTTGCAAAGTTGGGATCCAACCTAGCTCCTTGGACTCCAAAATCAGCACTTTTCTTAATCATTGAGGAGAGAAGCAAAAAATAAAAATAAAAGAGTATTTATTTCCTCCATCATATGAACAAGATCATGGAAACTAAGTATACTTTGTGCACAATATTGGTTTTCTAAGACTAAATTAGAAAAAAATGTATTTTGCTACAAGGAAAGTTAGGGGAAAGGGAAAGAGGATAAAAAAAGGAGAGAGGGCATATATGGAAATAATGATATTAAAAAGCCTATTAAAATAAAAAGACATCTAACAATTGCCACTCACTGGATTATAAGTAATGAATATGTTTTACTCTCAAATGAAGTTATCTGTAGATATTGTAGTTAAAATACAACCATATTCTGCACTATACAGGTGATAGGGCAAAATATTATTCCCATGTCTTATGATCTTATCTGATCCACAGGTGTAAATCTGGTTAGTCTTTGCAAAGAAAATGTTCCAGGAATACCTACTAATTTGGAAATTCTTCAGGCAGTGTGTGGTTGGTTGATTTTCACTTCAGTACTGTCAGGTCAAGCCCAAACCCTCATAAGGGATATAAAACACTCCAAAATGGGCACAAGAGATTTCTTCATCTGCTCCTCTAGGGTAATGTTCAGCAGGAGAGATGCTGGGTATGTACCTGAGTAGGTGATTGTGGAATGAGAATAGGTTGAAGCTGAATTGGGCAGGTGAGGGCTATGCTTTGAGTGTTGGAAGATTAAGCTCTGTTTTGCTCATAGAAATGGGAATTTGTTTTTTAAACCCTTCCCTTCCATCTTAGAATCGATACTGTGTATTGCTTCCAGAACAGAAGAGCACAAACCGCTAAGCAATAGAGGGTTAAATGATTTGCTCAGGGTCACAGAGCAAGGAAGTGTCTGAGAAATGGGAATATTTTCAAGAAAGGAAGCTGAATTTGGGATGGAGGCTTAGTTTAGGAAAAGGGCATTTTAATCAAAGGGGCATATTTTTATGTCACAGAACCTTAGGACAATACAATTTATGAGGAATTGTAGAGTAGTAGAATACCCATAGCTTTGGGAGTCCCAAGAACCAATCTCATTCAATCTTATTCCAATCTTATTTCTTGGGCCATTCCATTATTTTCAGTTTCCCCACTGATAAAAAATAAGGGTATGAGAGTAGACAATCACTAGGGTACCTTTGAGCTGGTGAGATGAGGGCAGAAGGTTGCATAGGCTACACTCTTCAGGAAACAAGGGGGATGCAGTGCTAGGGAGTGTCATGGATGTGCTGCTGGGTGAAGCGTAATTGTTAAATTTTCCATGTGTGCATTTATACTTCAGAAATCTGCAAACAATCACTACAGATCAGGGTTTATTGTGCTGTTTTGTTGATTGCATAGGATATGGAGCAGGGGGCCAGGCATCAGAAAGTTGTTTAGTCATTTTTTTTCAGGCATATCCAACTCTTTGTAATCCCTTTTGGGGTTTTTTTGGAAAAGATATTTGAGTGGTTTGCCATGTCCTTCTCCAGCTCATTTTACAGATAAGAATACTGAGACAAACAGGATTAAGTGACTTGCCCAGAGTTACACAGCTAGTTGTATCTGAGGCTCCTTTTAGACTTGGATCTTCTGATTCCCCACCAGGGTGCTCTAGCCACTTAAAAACCCAGCTGTTCTCATTAGGGAGACCAGAGTTCAAATGTAGCCTCAGACACTGACTAGCTAGGCAACCTCAAGCAAGTCACTTAACCTGTTTCCATCAGTTTGTAAAATGAGGATAATCAGAGCACCCAGGGTTGTTGTGAGATTCAAATGAAACATTTTTTGTAAAGTACTTGGTATAGTTTCTGGCACATAGTAGTACTATATCATTTTTTTAAACATTATTTTATTTGGTCATTTTCATACATTGTTCATTGGAAATAGATCATTTTCTTTTCCTCCCCCCAAATCCCCCCCCATCCCTTCCCTAGCCAACGCGCGATTCATCTGGGTATCACATGTGTCCTTGCTCTGAACCCATTTCCTTGTTGTTGGTATTTGCATTAGGGCGCTCATTTAGCGTCTATCCTCGATCATGTCCCCTCAACCTCTGTAGTCAAGCAGTTGCTTTTCCTCGGTGTTTTTACTCCCTCAGTTTGTCCTCTGCTTGAGGATAGTTTTGTTGGTTTTTTTTCCTCGTAGATTGCTGCAGGTTTTTCAGGGACATTGCAAAGCCATTACTGGAGAACTCCATTACGTTCTCTTGTACCACAATGTGTCAGTCTCTGTGTACAATGTTCTCCTGGATCTGCTCCTTTCACTCTGAATCACTTCCTGGAGGTCATTCCAGTCTCCATGGAACTCCTCCACTTTATTATTCCTTTTAGCACAATAATATTCCATCACCAACATATACCACAATTTGTTCAGCCATTCTCCAATTGAAGGGCATCACCTCATTTTCCAATTTTTGGCTACAACAAAGAGCGCAGCGATGAATATTCTTGCACAAGTCTTTTTCCTTATTATCACTTTGGGGTACAAACCCAGCAGTGCTATGGCTAGATCAAAGGGTAGACATTCTTTTATCGCCCTTTGGGCATAGTTCCAAATTGCCCTCCAGAATGGTTGGAGCAATTCACAACTCCACCAGCAATGAATTAATGTCCCTACTTTTCCATATCCCCTCCAGCATTCATTACTTTCCTTTGCTGTCATGTTGAACAATCTGCTAGGTGTGAGGTGATACCTCAGAGTTGTTTTGATTTGCATCTCTCTGATTATAAGAGATCTAGAACACTTTTTCATGTGCTTATTAATAGTCTTGATTTCTTTAACTGAAAATTGCCTATTCATGTCCCTTGCCCATTTTTCAATTGGAGAATGGCTTGATTTTTTGTACAACTGGTTTAGCTTTTTATAGATTTGAGTAATTAGACCTTTGTCAGAGGTTTTTGTTATGAACATTGTTTCCCAATTTGTTGCTTTCCTTCTAATTTTAGTTACATTGGTTTTGTTTGTACAAAACGTTTTTAATTTGATGTAGTCAAAATTATTTATTTTGCATTTTGTGACTCTTTCTAAGTCTTGCTTGGTTTTAAAATCTTTCCCTTCCCAAAGGTCTGACATGTATACTATTCTGTGTTCACATAATTTACTTATTGTTTCCATCTTTATGTTCAAATCATTCACCCATTCTGAGTTTATCTTGGTGTAGGGTGTGAGGTGTCGATCCAAACCTAATCTCTCCCATACTGTCTTCCAATTTTCCCAGCAGTTTTTATCAAATACTGGATTTTTGTTCCAAAAGCTGGGGTCTTTGGGTTTGTCAAAGACTGTCTTACTGAGATCATTTACCCCAAGTCTATTCTACTGATCCTTCTTTCTGTCTCTTAGCCAGTACCAAATTGTTTTGATGACTGCTGCTTTGTAATATAGTTTGAGATCTGGGACTGCAAGGCCACCTTCCTTTGTATTTTTTTTTCATTATTTCCCTGGATATCCTTGATCCTTTATTCTTCCAAATGAACTTTGTTATGGTTTTCTCTAATTCAGTAAAATAGTTTTTTGGTAGTTCAATGGGTATGGCACTAAATAGATAGATAAGTTTGGGTAGGATGGTCATTTTTATTATGTTAGCTTGTCCCACCCATGAGCAATCAATGTTTTTCCAATTGTTTAGATCTAGTTTTAATTGTGTGGAGAGTGTTGTGAGATTTAAAATGGTTGAGGTCTTAAACTGTAGTGATTAAAATAGTGGAAGATATAAATTGTGATAGATATAAGGGTGAGTAAATTTGACCGCAGAAATATGTGTCACTACAGTGTCTTGGGTTTTAAAATCAAATATAAGGTGGTCACTAGGGAAATATTCCCAATTATTCAAATACCCAAGTCAATTGGGTTTTATAGAGATTTTAATTAACAATACAATGAGTAATCAAAGAGAGAGAGAGAGAGAGAGAGAGAGTAAGAAAGGAATAAGTATGAAGGGCCTCAAGCCAATATGGCCTAGACCTGAGTCTTTTTTTTTTAAAAATAATATTTTATTTGATCATTTCCAAGCATTATTCATTAAAGACAAAGATCATTTTCTTTTCCTCCCCCCCACCCCCCATAGCCGACACGTGATTCCACTGGGTGTCACATGTGTTCTTGATTCGAACCCATTTCTATGTTGTCAATATTTGCATTAGAGTTTCGTTTAGAGTCTCTCCTCTGTCATGTGCCCTCAACCACTGTAGTCAGGCAGTTGCTTTTCCTCGGTGTTTCCACTCCCATAGTTTATCCTTTGCTTATGACTAGTGTTTTTTCTCCTAGATCCCTGCAGATTGTTCCGGGACATTACACCACCACCAATGGAGAAGTCCATTACATTCGATTATACCACAGTGTATTAGTCTCTGTGTACAATGTTCTCCTGGTTCTGCTCCTCTCGCTCTGCATCACTTCCTGGAGGTTGTTCCAGTCTCCATGGAATTCCTCCATTTTATTATTCCTTTTAGCACAATAGTATTCCATCACCAACATATACCACAATTTGCTCAGCCATTCCCCAATTGATGGGCATACCATCGCTTTCCAGTTTTTGGCCACCACAAAGAGCGCAGCTATGAATATTTTTGTACAAGTCTTTTTGTCCATTATCTCTTTGGGGTACAGACCCAGCAGTGCTATGGCTGGATCAAAGGGTAGACATTCTTTTATCGCCCTTTGGGCATAGTTCCAAATTGCCCTCCAGAATGGTTGGATCAGTTCACAACTCCACCAGCAATGAATTAATGTCCCTACTTTTCCACATCCCCTCCAGCATTCATTACTTTCCTTTGCTATCATGTTAGCCAATCTGCTTGGTGTGAGGTGATACCTCAGAGTTGTTTTGATTTGCATCTCTCTGATTATAAGAGATTTAGAACACTTCTTCATGTGCTTATTAATAGTTTTGATTTCTTTATCTGAGAATTGCCTATCCATGTCCCTTGCCCATTTATCAATTGGAGAATGGCTTGATTTTTTGTACAATTGATTTAGCTCTTTATAAATTTGAGTAATTAAACCTTTGTCAGAGGTTTTTATGAAGATTGTTTCCCAATTTGTTGTTTCCCTTCTGATTTTAGTTACATTGGTTTTGTTTGTACAACAGCTTTTTAATTTGATGTAGTTAAAATTATTTATTTTACATTTTGTGATTCTTTCTATGTCTTGCTTGGTTTTAAAGCCTTTCCCCTCCCAAAGGTCTGACATGTATACTATTCTGTGTTTACCCAATTTACTTATCGTTTCCTTCTTTATGATTAAGTCATTCACCCATTTTGAATTTATCTTGGTGTAGGGTGTGAGGTGTTGATCTATTCCTAATCTCTCCCATATTGTCTTCCAATTTTCCCAGTTTTTATCAAATACTGGATTTTTGTCCCAAAAGCTGGGGTCTTTGGGTTTGTCAAAGACTGTCTTACTGAGATCATTTACCCCAAGTCTATTCCACTGATCTTCCTTTCTGTTTCTTAGCCAGTACCAAATTGTTTTGATGAATGTTGCTTTGTAATATAGTTTAAGGTCTGGGACTGCAAGGCCCCCAACATATGTGTTTTTTTTTTTATTATTTCCCTGGATATTCTTGATCTTTTGTTATTCCAAATGAATTTTGTTATGTTTTTTCTAAATCAGTAAAGAAATATTTTGGGAGTTCAATGGGTATGGCACTAAATAGATAAATAAGTTTGGGTAGGATGGTCATTTTTATTATATTGGCTTATCCTATCCATGAGCAGTTAATGTTTTTCCAATTGTTCAAGTCTAGTTTTAGTTGTGTGGAGAGTGTTTTGTAGTTGTGTTCATATAGTTCCTGTGTTTGTCTCGGCAGATAGATTCCTAAGTATTTTATTTTGTCTAAGGTGATTTTGAATGGGATTTCTCTTTCTAGTTTTTGCTGCTGAGCTGTATTGGAGATATATAGAAAAGCTGATGACTTATGTGGGTTTATTTTGTATCCTGCAACTTTGCTAAAGTTGTTGATTATTTCAATTAGCTTTTTGGTTGAATCTCTAGGATTCTTTAAGTAGACCATCATGTCATCTGCAAAGAGCGATAACTTGGTCTCCTCCTTGCCTATTTTGATGCCTTCAATTTCTTTTTCTTCTCTAATTGTTACTGCTAGTGTTTCTAGTACAATGTCAAATAGTAGAGGTGATAATGAGCATCCTTGTTTCACTCCTGATCTTATTGGGAATGCATCTAGTTTATCCCCATTGCAGATAATATTAAATAATAATATCATATTAGATAATATAATGGTTTTAGATATATACTGTTTATTATTTTTAGGAACGACCCTTCTATTCCTATGCTTTCTAGTGTTTTTAATAGGAATGGGTGTTGTATTTTATCAAAGGCTTTTTCTGCGTCTATTGAAATAATCATGTGATTCTTGTTGGTTTGTTTGTTGATGTGGTCAATTATATGGATGGTTTTCCTAATATTGAACCAGCCCTGCATTCCTGGTATAAATCCTACTTGATCATAGTGGATTACCCTTCTGATCACTTGCTGGAGTCTTTTTGCTAGTATCCTATTTAAGATTTTTGCATCTATATTATATATATATATATATATATATATATATATTCATATAATATATATATATATTAGGGAGATTGGTCTATAGTTTTCTTTCTCTGTTTTTGACCTGCCTGGTTTTGGAATCAGTACCATGTTTGTGTCATAAAAGGAGTTTGGTAGAACTCCCTCTATGCTTATTATGTCAAATAGTTTGTATAGTATTGGGATTAACTGTTCTCTGAATGTTTGATAGAATTTACTGGTGAATCCATCAGGCCCTGGGGATTTTTTCTTAGGAAGTTCTTTGATGGCTTGTTGGATTTCATTTTCTAATATGGGATTATTTAAGAATTCTATTTCCTCTTCTGTTAGTCTAGGCAGTTTGTATTTTTGTATATATTCATCCATATCACCTAAATTGGTGTATTTATTGCCATATTATTGGGCAAAGTAATTTCTAATGATTGCCTTAATTTCCTCTTCATCGGAGGTGCTGTCCCCCTTTTCATCTTTGATGCTGTTAATTTGCTTTTCTTCCTTCCTTTTTTTAATTAGATTGACCAGTACTTTGTCTATTTTGTTTGTTTTTTCAAAGTACCAGCTTCTTGTCTTATTTATTAAATCAATAGTTCTATCACTTTCTATTTTATTAATTTCTCCCTTAATTTTTAGGATTTCTAGTTTGGTTTTCTGCTGGGGGTTTTTAATTTGATCGCTTTTGAGTTTTTTTATTTGCATTTCCAATTGATTGATCTCTGCTCTCCCTAGTTTGTTGATATATGCACTCAGGGATATGAATTTACCTCTGATTACCGCTTTGGCTGCATCCCAAAAGGTTTGAAAGGATGTCTCGCCATTGTCATTTTTCTCGATAAACTTATTAATGGTTTCTATGATCTCTTCTTTAACTAAATGATTTTGGAGTATCATATTGTTTAATTTCCAATTAGTTTTTGATTTGGTTTTCCATGTACCTTTACTGCTCATTATTTTTATTGCATTGTGATCTGAGAAGGCTGCATTTATTATTTCTGCTTTTCTGCATTTGTGTGCTATGTTTCTGTGAGCTAATGTATGGTCAATTTTTGTGAATGTGCCATGTGGTGCTGAGAAGAAGGTGTATTCCTTTTTATTCCTATTTATTTTTCTCCATATGTCTATTAATTCTAATTTTTCTAAGATTTCATTCACTTCTTTCACCTCTTTCTTATTTATTTTTTGGTTTGATTTATCTAAATTTGATAATGGTTGGTTTAAGTCTCCCACTAATATGGTTTTACTGTCTATTTCTTCCTTCAATTCTCCTAGTTTCTCCATTAGAAATTTGGGTGCTATATTATTTGGTGCATACATGTTGATTATTGTTATTTCCTCATTATCTAAAGTCCCTTTTAACAAAATATAATTACCTTCCCTATCCCTTTTGATCAGGTCTATTCTTGCTTTGGCTTTATCAGATATCATGATTACCACTCCTGCCTTCTTTCTGTCAGTTGAGGCCCAGAAGGTCTTACTCCATCCTCTAATTCTGACCTTGTGGGTGTCAACCCGCCTCATGTGTGTTTTTTGAAGACAACATATGGTAGGGTTTTGGATTCTAATCCATTCTGATATTCGTCTACGTTTTATGGGTGAGTTCATCCCATTCACGTTCAAAGTTATGACTGTCATTTGTGGACTCCCTGGCATTTTGATACCCTTCCCTGGTTCTAACCTTTTCTTCTTTGGCTCTACCTTTTAGTCCAGTGATTTACTTTAAATTGGTCCCCCTTGTCCCCTCCCTTGATATGTTTCCCTTTTTAGTCCCTCCCTTTTTGTTTCCTCCCCTTCCCCCCGTCTTTCCCTCCCCTTTTGTTTTCCCTCTCCCCCTCCCCCCCCCCTTGGTTTTCCCTTCTCCCTACCCTTGTTGGGTAAGATAGAATTCAAGATCCCAATGGATCTGGATGTTTTTCCCTCTCAGAGTTGATTTCCCTGAGAGTAAGGTTTAAGTAAAAACTCTCTTCCTCTCCTTCTTATAGCAGTTTTCTTCCCCTCCCCTTCCCATGTGAATCTTTGTGTGAGAACGATTATTCTATTTGGTCTTTCGTTTCCCCCATTTACACATTACATTTTCCCCACATGTTAGTATACATAGATTGATAGAAATGTAGTCCTTATAGAAGAGAGTTTGAGTAAAAGAAGAAGATAACATTTTTCTCCTTTTCCCTTTCCTTCATATTTACCTTTTCAGGTATTCCATGCTCTTTGATTTTCGATATCGAACTTTCCACAGAGCTCTGGTCTTTTCATTGCAAAAAGTTGGAAATCTTCTATTTTGTTGAATGCCCATACTTTCCCTTGGAGTATATAGTCAGTTTTGCTGGATAGCTGATTCTTGGTTGAAGACCCAGCTCTCTTGCCTTTCTGAAGATCATGTTCCATGCCTTACGATCATTTAGAGTAGAACTTGCAAGGTCTTGTGTGACCCTGATTGGCATTCCTTTATATCTAACTTGTCTTTTTCTGGCTTCTTGTAGGATTTTTTCTTTTGTTTGAGAGTTTTGGAATTTGGCAATTACATTCCTGGGAGTTGTCTTTTGGGGGTTTAGTGTAGAGGGTGTTCTGTGAGCTCTGTCAGTGGCTGTATTGCCCCCTTGTTCTAGAATCTCTGGGCAATTTTCTTTGATTATATCTTGTATTACGATGTCGAGTTCGCTGTTTATTTCTGACTTTTCTGGAAGTCCAATTATTCTTAAATTATCTCTTCTCCCTCTATTTTCCAAATCTGTCACTTTGTCAGTGAGATATTTTATGCTCTCTTCTAATTTCTTGGTCTTTTGGCTTTGCTTTATTAGTTCTTGATTTAAAGCCTGGTTTTCTTTTATAGTTTGGTCAAACTGGTTTTGTAGATGCGTGAATTTCTTTTGCATTATTTCTCACTTTTCCTCCCAGAAGGCTTCCATCTTTTTGATCCTTTCAGATTTAAATTCTTCATGGGTTTGTGGAGAGTTTCCATTTCCTTTGGAAGGTTTCAGAACATTTGCTTGTGTTTCCTCTTCTATCTCCTCTGTGTTTTGTATTTTTGCTCCATAAAACGTGTCCAAAGTTGCCCCTTCTTGTTTTTTTTTTTTTTTTAATTTTGGGACTTTTGTGCTTCTGTGGAGTTTGCCATCTCTATCTGAGTGGGGGGGATTAGCTTTTCTTATCTCTGTCTGGTGTTCAGAGGTTTTAGCCCTAGGCAGATTGTCAGTTCTATGCAGTTGTTGTTCTGTCTTCCCGGGATGCCAGGAGTTGCTTGTGTGTCCCTGTTAGTGCCCTCCTCTCTTCGGCACCCTCCTGATGCTTCTCCATTGCCTTACTTCCAAGCTCTAAGCCTAGCTTGGCCCTTGTTCCTGTGCCTTAGCTGGCCAGCGCCTGCACTCTGAGGGGGGAGGGGCCTCGGCTTCCTGGAGCTCTGAGGGCTCCTAATGAGATTAGCTTTCCCTGGGTTGAATTTAGTATGCCTTGAGGCAGGGACTTTTTTCTTGAGACTCCGATGGAAGGATCCAGCCAGGGGGTTACAAGCTCCCCCACTCTCTCTCTGTTTCCCTGCTGTCTGGGTGCCCCCTCAACTGGGTTAGGTTATTTTTAGGATGTGGCCTTCAGAATAGCCGGCTCCCGAGGCCCTTTTGCCAGTCCTGAGGGTTGCTGTTGTTTCAGAAGACCCTGCTCTCTGAGGGGGAGGGGCCGTGGCTTCCAGGAGCTCTGGGCAAGGGCTCCTGATAAGATGATTAGCTTTCCCTGGGTTGAATTGAGTGTGCCCTGAGGCAGGGAATTAAGACTTGGATGGAGGGATCCAACTAGGGGGTTACAGGCTTCCCCCCTCCCCCCCCCGTCTCTTTGTTTCCCTGCTGTCTGGGTGCCCCCTCGTGGCCTTCCGAATAGCTGGCTCCCGAGGCCCTTTTGCCAGTCCTGAGGGTTATGGTTGTTTCAGAAAACCCTGCTCTCCGAGGGGGAGGGGCCACAGCTTCCTGGAGCTCCTAGAGCTCCTCCCAGGGGGTTACGAGCTCCCCCATCCTTCTGTTTCCCTGCTGTCTGGGTGCCCCCTCGACTGGGTCAGGTTGTTTTCAGGATGTGGCCTTCAGAATAGCTGGCTCCCGAGGCCCTTTTGCCAATCCTGAGGGTTGCTGTTGTTTCAGAAGACCCTGTTCTCTGAGGGGGAGGGGCCCCGGCTTCCTGGAGCTCCGAGGGCTCCTCCCAGGGGGTTTCGAGCTCCCCTATCCCTCTCTGTTTCCCTGCTGTCTGGGTGCCCCCTCGACTGGATTAGGTTGTTTTCAGGAAGAGGCCTTCAGAATAGTAGGCTGTGGGGCTCTGAGGTTGCCTCTGCTACCTCGGACTCGAACTCGGCGCTCTGGGTTGCATGGGATGGGTCCTAGGACCTTCCTTCTGCCTACTCCTTAGGTCCGAGTGGTCTCGGGTTCTGGCTTTTGGGGGGGGGGGCGTACCTTTTGATCCAGGTCCAGGTCCAGGAGGAGGACTCCCAGGGTCAATGCTGTTGATCGTTTTGAATTTCGGTGCCATAGGAGCATTCGGTTTGAGATCGGTAAGGAAGGGTTTCAAGAGATCTGAACTTTAGCTTTCTCTAAGCCGCCATCTTGACTGGAAGTCTAGACCTGAGTCTTAAAAGAGAAATCAGTCAGTTTTTTAACACTCACCACAAGGTCTGACTAAACAAGGATACTAGTGACACCAGGACAGTGTCCTTCCTCAAAGAGTCTTCCAGCCAGAGATTGTTTCAAAGGGCCTCTCTCAAGAGCCTCCAGAGCTCCTATCCCAGAGGGACAGAGCCCCTCAGAGGATCTCCTCAAGGAGCTCTCCTTCAGAATGAGATTTCCTCCAAGAGAACTTCTCCTCAAAGAGATCTATCTCCAAGGAAAGAGCCCTCAAGCATCAGTCCTCAAAGAAATGAGTCTCTCAGAATGAGATCCTCCAGAATGAGAATCAGAAATCGAGATCCCTGAATGAGATCCAAGCTCTTATTTTTAAGGGCAAAATTTCCTCTGTCACCTCCCCTAAGTCCTTACATCTACCAATCACTATAGATGTTTCTAAAGGACCACCCATTTTGAATTCACAGCTGAGTAGTTTTAATCTCTTTAGTAAGTCAGAAAAAAATGCTGCTGTGTTGACAAATTTCATTAAGAAAAAACCTATGAATAATTTATCACCCTTTTAGGTTTAAGTCGTTTACAAGTTGCCCCACCTTTATAGGTACTTAGTATCCCATTGTATCAATTCTAAAACAGTCATGACTCAAAGAACTTCCTTTCCATTCCATAAGCATGGATCAAAGTACTTTCATTGTTTAGCAAGCAGTTTTCTGTCCTAAAGCAGTCTTAAGTAGGGTGGAGCAGGAACATTCCCATAGCTAGGAGCCCCCACACTCAAGTAGAGTTCTCACCATCTGCTGGGGAATTTTTTTAAGTAGAAGATTCCCCAATGGGGGAAACCCCTAACATTCATAAGTCTGAGAAATTTTGAGGTTTAGAATGTTTTGTAGTTGTGTTCATATATTTCCTGTGTTTGTCTCGGCAGATAGATTCCTAAGTATTTTATATTGTTTGGGGTGACTTTAAATGGAATTTTTCTTTCTAATTCTAGCTGTTGAACTGGGTTGGAGATATATAGAAATGCTGATGACTTATGTGGGTTTATTTTGTATCCTGCAACTTTGCTAAAGTTGTTGATTATTTCGATTAGCTTTTTGGTTGATTCCCTGGGATTCTTTAAGTAAATCATCATATTATCCGCAAAGAGTGAGAGCTTGGTCTCCTCATTGCCAACTTTAATACCTTCAATTTCTTTTTCTTCTCTAATTGCTACTGCTAGTGTTTTTAGTACAATATTAAATAATAAAGGTGATAATGGACATCCTTGTTTGACTCCTGATCTTATTGGGAAGGCGTTGAGTTTTTCCCCATTGCAGATGATGTTTGCTGATGTAAGTTTTAGGTATATACTGTTTATTATTTTTAGGAAAGGCCCTTCTTTTCCTATACTTTCTAGTGTTTTCAATAGGTATGGGTGTTGTATTTTGTCAAAGGCTTTTTCTGCATCTATTGAAATAATCATGTGATTTTTGTCAGTTTGCTTGTTTATATAGTCAATTATGTGAATGGTTTTCCTAATATTGAACCATCCTTGCATTCCTGGAATGAATCCTACCTGATCGTAGTGGATAACCCTTGTGATGACTTGCTGGAGTCTTTTTGCTAGTATCCTATTTAAGATTTTTGCATCTATATTCATTAGGGAGATTGGCCTATAGTTTTCTTTCTCTGTTTTTAACCTGCCTGGCTTTGGGATCAGTACCATGTTTGTGTCGTGAAAAGGATTTGGTAGAGTCCCTTCTTGGCTTATTCTGTCAAATTTGTTGTATAGTATTGGGGTTAGCTGATCTTTGAATGTTTGATAGAATTCACTTGTGAATCCTTCTGGACCTGGGGATTTTTTCTTAGGGAGTTCTTTGATGGCTTGTTCAATTTCTTTTTCTGATATGGGGTTGTTTAGGTAATTTATTTCTTTCTCTTTTAGTCTAGGCAATTTATATATTTCTAAATATTCATCCATATCACCTAGTTTGCCATATTTGTTGCCATATAATTGGTCATAGTAGTTTTTAATGATTGCCTTGATTTCCTCTTCATTTGAGGTGAGGTCTCCCTTTTCATCTTGGATATTGTCAATTTGGTTTTTTTCTTTCCTTTTTTTAATTAGACTGACTAGTACTTTGTCAATTTTATTTGTTTTTTCAAAGTACCAGCTTCTAGTCTTATTTATTAAATCAATAGTTCTTTGACTTTCAATTTTATTAATTTCTCCTTTGATTTTTAGGATCTCTAATTTAGTCTTCATCTGAGGATTTTTAATTTGTTCACTTTCTAGTTTTTTAATTTGCATGCCCAATTCATTGACCTCTGCCCTTCTTAATTTGTTTATATATGAACTCAATGATATAAATTTCCCCCTGAGTACTGCTTTGGCTACATCCAATAGGTTTTGAAAGGATGTCTCACCATTGTCATTTTCTTCAATGAAGTTATTGTTTCTAAGATTTGTTCTTTAACTACCTCATTTTGGAGAATCATATTGTTTAATTTCCAATTAATTTTTGATTCATCTATCCATGTATCCTTACTAATTATTATTTTTATTGCACTGAGGTCTGAGAAGGTCGCATTTATTATTTCTGCCCTTTTGCACTTGTTTGCAATGATTTTGTGCCCTAGTACATGGTCAATTTTTGTGAATGTACCATGTACTGCTGAAAAGGTGTATTCCTTTTTGTCCCTATTTATTTTTCTCAATATGTCTACTAACTCTAATTTTTCTAAGATTTCATTTGCTTCTCTCACCTCTTATTTATTTTTTGATTTGATTTATCTAGTTCGGATAGGGGAAGGTTCAGATCTCCCACTAGTATAGTTTTTCTATCTATTTCATCCTTGAGCTCCTCTAGTTTCTCCTTTAAAAATTTGGATGCTCTGCCATTTGGTGCATACATATTGAGTACAGAGATTTCCTCGTTGTCTATACTGCCTTTTATCAGGATGTAATTACCTTCCCTATCTCTTTTAACTAGATTTATTTTTACTTTGGCTTTGTCCGATATCATGATTGCTACTCCTGCCTTCTTTTTATCATTTGATGCCCAATAGGTTTGGCTCCATCCTCTTACTTTCACTCTATGTGTATCTACCTTCCTCATGTGTGTTTCTTGCAGACAGCATATAGTAGGGTTTTGGATTCTAATCCACTCTGCTATTCACTTGCGTTTTATGGGTGAGTTTATTCCATTCACATTCAGAGTTGTGATTACTAGCTGTGTATTTCCCAGCATTTTGATTTCTACTCCTGGTCCTGCCTTTTCTTCTTTCACTATTTCCTTCTAAACCAATGTTTGTTCATAGTCAGCCCCCCTCCCGTTCCCTCCCTTATTTTACTTCCCTTTTTACCCCCCTCCCTTCTTATTCCCTCCCTTATTTTCCCCTGTAGTCTTTTTAAAATTTCCCCTCCCACCCTCTCCCTCCCTTTTACTGCTTCCCTCCCCACCAGTCCGTTTTTTACCCTTCTACTCCCCTATAGGGCGCAAATCTATTCTCTTCCCCAATGGACTGGGTTGTTCTGCCCTCTTTGGGTCAGTTTAAAAGTATGTAGGAGTTGAGTATTTCCTGTCTCCAACCTCTTTACCCTTCCAGTGTATCAATGTTTTCCCCCCTCCCGCCATGAGATTCTTTGTGACATATAAATTTACCCCCATTTGTTTCTTTTCCCATTTCTTTTAGTCATAACCTCTTTTCTTTTTTAGTTCTAGTCATGTGTATGTATATATATATGTATTTATGTATTATTGTATTATGTATTATATGTATATGTATTTATGTATGCATATATCTATATACCTATTTATGTCTTGACCTTTCATCTTATACAGTTTGTCACTGTTCCCTCAGAGTGTAATTCTTCTAGCTGCTCAGGTGATAGCAACAGTTTTTAAGAGTTACCAATGACCTCTTTTCTTATAGGGATACATATCATTTTAACTTATTGAGTGTCTTATAAAAATTTTGTTGTTGTTTTGTTTGTTTTTTCCCCTTTTTTAGTTACCTTTTGATGATTCTCTTAAGTTCTGTGGTTGGACATCAAATTTTCTGTTCAGGTCTGGTCTTTTATTTATGAATGCTTGGAACTCTTCTGTTGTGTGGAATGACCATACTTTCCCCTGTAAGAATATAGTCAGTTTTGATGGGTATTTTATTCTTGGTTGTAGACCTAGTTCCCTTGTTTTCCAGAATATTGTATTCCATGCCTTTCGGTCCTTCAGTGTGGATGCAGCCAGATCCTGTGTTAACCTCACCATGAATGGCTTCTTCTTGGAAAGCTTAATACTATCAATTCTTCACATTTTCCTCAATTTTTTCATTCTTTTTGTTTTGTTTTATAGTGTCCTGCTGCCTTGTGAGGTCACTTGGTTCTAGTTGTTGTATTCTGGTTCTTAAAGATTGGATTTCATCTCTGGCTTTTTGGTCGTCTTTTTCCTTCTGGTCTGATTTTCTTTGAAGATCGTCTTTCATCCTGTTTACCTCATCTTTTATCTCCTTTGCCTCATCTTTCATCTCCTTTGCTTCATTTTCCAGCTGGTTGATTTTGGCTTTCAAGACACTATTTTCTTGTTTTAGTTCAAGTGCCTCTGTTTCCAGATGACTTATCTTAATTTTTAAGTTCTTTTCCCAATTGTCTTCAGCCTCTCTTAGTTGTGTTTTGAGTTCTTCCACAGCCTGTATCCAATTCACTGGGATTTCTGGTCTATCTTTTGCTGATCTCTCCCCCTCTGTTCCATTTGCTGAGTAGTAGCTGTCTATTGTAGTTTCTTTCTTCTTTTTCTGTTGTTTGCTCAAATTCACCCCTTCTTTACTCCCTGTATTTGTGTGTGCTCTTGTTCCTCTCATTTTCTTTGTTTTTTGGGGACTTCTATCAGTCTCCCCTCTTGGAGCTTTAACAGAAGATCTCTTGGTGTAGTCTCTGGGGGAGGGTTGTTGGGGGTTTGAGCTTTCCTGTCCTCTGGAGGCTTTTGATTGGCTTAAAGTCCAGCAGTCAATGAGGGTGGGTGGGGAGCCTGGGTTTCCCTGATTTCTGGAGACTTTTGATGGGATTAGATTCATCCGGTTCTTTCAGAGGACTCTGCTCTCTAAAGGGGGAGGGGTTGTGGCCTCCCTGGGCTGTGAGGGCTCCTGATGGGATTAGGTTCAGCTTGTTTGTACTGAATGAGCCCTAAAGCAAAAAACCTTCTCCTCCACAATGTGTTGAATGCCCGAAGACTGGCCCAGGTTGCTTTCAAGGTAAGCCCTTAGCCAGCCCTGTTTCTGTTCTTTCAGAAGCTCTGAGGGCTCCTGATGGGATTAGGATCAGCTGGTGTGGGCGGAATGATCCCCTAGCCAAGAAAAGAAAAGAAAAGAAAAGAAAAGAAAAGAAAAGAAAAGAAAAGAAAAGAAAAGAAAAGAAAAGAAAAAATAAATAAAACCAACCTCCTCTTCCACAATCTGTGTTGAATGCCTGGAGACTGGCCCATGTTACTTTCAAGGTAATCTCTTCGGAGCAACCCCTTTGCCGGCCCTAAGATTTCTCTCCTTTCAGTAGCTCTGAGGGCTCCTGATGGGATTGGGTTCAGCTGGTGCCCTAAAGCTGGGACCTCCCTTGAGACTCAGTTGGAAGGACCCAGCCAGGGGTCTACAGGCTTCCCCCTTCTCTCTATGTTTCCCTGCCGTCTGTGTTGGGCATCCCATAGACGGGCTCAGGTTGCTTTCAAGGTGAGTCCTTCAAAATAGCCAGCCCTGGGGCCCTTTTGCCGACCCTGATGTTCCCATGGGCTCAGCACTCTGGGTAGGGGGGGATGGGTCCTGGGACCTTCCTTCTGCCTGCCCCTTAGATCCGAGTGATCTAGGGTTTTAGCTTTTGGGGGGCCGTACCTTTTGATCCAGGTCCTGGAGGAGGATTCCCCGGGTCTGTCCTGTTGTTCACCTTGAATTTCGGTGTCCTAGGAGCTCTCGGTTTGAGATCAGTAAGGAAGGGTTTCTGAGGTCTGAACTTTCGCAGCTTCTAAGCCGCCATCTTGACCAGAGTACTATATAATTATTAAGAAAATGTTAATAATGCAGATTAAATTTAAAAGTGTGTATATACTTTTTTCTTATACTAGCAAGCTCCTGTATTGCTATAATCATTGAGAAAAACATTTTTCACCTCTACAGAAAGAATGATAAATTCTGAGTGTAGTTTGAAGACTACTATTTTTTTTAACCCTTCCCTTCCATTTTAGAATCAGTACTGTGCGTACGTTCCAAGGCAGAAGAGTGGTAAGGGTTAGACAATGGGGGTTAAGTGACTTGCCCAGGGTCACACAGCTAAGAAGGGTCTAAGGTCATATTTGAACCTATTTGAACCATATTTGAACCTCCCATTTCTAGGTCTGGCTCTCAATCCACTGAGTCATTCCGCTACCCCCAAGCATACTTTTTAAAACCATTTTTTGTATCACGACAAATATGGAAATGTTTTGCATAAATTCACATGTATAACGACATATTGCTTGCCTTCTTAATGGGTGAGAAGGGGCTGGAAGGAGGGAGAGAATTTGGAACTCAAACTTAAAAAAAATGAATGTTAAAATGAATAAAAGGGTTTTTTGTTTTGTTTTGTTTTGTTTTTTAAACCTTTGAGCTCAGCTGGTGTACATTAAAAGCCTCAGGAATGAAGTTATCACCAAGTCATCTCCTGGTGACTGCAGCCTAACAATGACAATAATAATAATCATAATAATGTTAACTGGTACTTATATAGCTGTTTCAAGGTTGGCAAAGTGCTTTGCTTCCATTATTGCATTTGAGCAAAGCCCCAGAGCGGGGAGCCCTCCCTAATAATAGCTCTGATGGAGAGTGCGCAAAGAGCTTGACTGACCTGGATGTGATCCCGTTAGAGCCTCGAAACAACCCTGGGAAGCAGGCGCTATATTTTGTTTTGTTTTTGGCCAGTTTAGCAGTAGCGGAAACTCAAGCAGAGACTGCCCTGTACAGAAACACTTAAGTCAAGAGGAAGAAGCGGGATTCGAACGCGAGGTGCTGAGCGCGGCAGAGAGTGGGACCTGGGGTGGCTCCGGGGCTAGCTACCGGGAGAATAAAGCACTAGGCGCGAAAGAGGGGAGAGCTGAGGAACGAAGCATGGTCGGCTACCTACGCGCATTCAGGCTGAGAATAAAGGACTAGGCACGACAGAGGGGAGAGCTGAGGAACAAAGCATGGTCGGCTACCTACACGCATTCAGGCTGATGTTTACAAAAATGACGTGTTTGCTCCTCCTTCCTCCCGCCCCTTCTCAGTCTTCTCCAATCAGAACACACCATTGCTTCCGGGTCTTGGGCCCTGGGTGGTCTCTATGACAACCGACGCCAGACTTAGCACCTCTGCTCCTTCCTCGCTGCAGGCTGCTCTCTAGAGAGGCAAATGGCTGAGACAGAGACTGTAGGGTTGTTGGAGGTACCAGTGGTTGAGCCCGTGAGTTCCTCGATAGGTCGGGAAGAGTCGTGGGGCCCAGCGCCCGAGGTGGGACGATGTATGAAGTCTGCCGTCCAACCCTTGTTGGAGCCCTTGGATTTCTGCCAAAGCTACTATCGGTAATTGGGGGCTTTCGAGTGCCCCTCGGCAGATGTCTTTCCAGTTAACTTGTCCTGGGGCTTTGGGAAGCGCTCCCAAGCCCGAAAAACATCCCAGGAACACGTTAGATCCCAGCTCCCAAGCTTCCTGCTTTCCTTGTAGCTGATGCTTTCTTGCCCCCTCCGGTACAGGAACTTGCTTTCATAAGCGCCTCCATCCCTGCCCCTGCCAGATTTCATCAGCTTTGGATACTTACCCCTGCAAGAGACCTTCAGAGGTCACCAAATCTAACCTCCTTTTACAGATGAAGAAATTAAGGCCAGAGTGACATTACTTGTCCAGGTTCACACACAATGTTCAAGTCCAGACCTGAACCAAACGTCCTCTGACTGAAAAGCCAATCTTGATTTCTATCATCCCATGTTCTATACGCTTTTGGTGTTCAAATTCATAACTAAG
This sequence comes from Monodelphis domestica, assembly GCF_027887165.1. NCBI lineage: Eukaryota > Metazoa > Chordata > Mammalia > Didelphimorphia > Didelphidae > Monodelphis > Monodelphis domestica. Next base: position 262,320,688 of record NC_077231.1, read on the forward strand.
AAAAGGCAGCTGCAGTTGGACCAAGAACGGAACTAACAGAGTTCTGGTTGCCTGGGTGCTTGAGGCGAGGGTTCTTAAATCTTGTTTGTGTCATGGAACCCTTTGGCTGTCTGGTGAACCTTATGGATCTCTTCTCAGAATAATGTTTTTAAATGAATAAAATAAAGTACATAGAAATACAAAGGAAACCACTTCTGTTGAAAAACAGTTATCTAAAAAGACAAATTCACTAATAGATGAAGAATTCCTGCTCTAGGGAACAGTTATGTTTATTATCTCTTTTTTTTTTTTAGTTAGAGCCTCTTGATTTTTTCAGAGATAATTATTCAATGATGGGGAAAGGAAACTGAAAAATATTATTTTATTGATGAAAAAATGTTTTGTTTTTACATCTTCATTTCTAACTATCCCTTCCTCTCACTCTATGCAACAAAACTTCATAACTAAGATTTAAAAAAGAACAGTGCTCTTTGTCCAATGTGTACTTTTTCACACTTAGAAAATACTCTAACAGTAGACAGATAAAACTTGGGTCTTAAATAATTGTATTCCTTGAAATTTCTGGTAGCCATTTGTTAAACAATTTGTGGATACTGGCCAAAATACAAGTTTGATAAAATTTCGTGATGCCAAATATGTTAGAAAAATCTAACCAATCTCCTTTGTTAAAAAACAACCAGCAACAAAGCCACATGTCCCTATTGTCACTAAATCTGAATGTCTCTGCCTAATTTTACAGAGGACCATATCCTTATTGGTGGAATGAGGTGTAAATGTTACAGTTTTTTTTTTTAAATGAAACTTAATTTAAAAAACTTTTTAAAGACAGGGTAGGTAGTCAGGAACTAACTTTCCCATCTCTTGCCCTTCTTCCCACCACCACCCTATTCCCATTTGTCCCGCTAAAATATTATAGATTCAAGAGAAGACCCATGAGTAGGTATCCATTGTTTTTTGGCTGCAGGATGTGTCTGTTGTCTCTACCAATGAACTAGGGATTCAGGAGTCCAAGAATTGTATGAGTGCCTCCATGGTTGTAGATTTGAACAGAAAGCAACAACTCAGTTGAATAGAAGATCCAGACTGAAAATATTGTAGACTGTGGGGACCCAGTTATAGTCCTAGGGCTGCAGGTTTTCCAGAGAAAAGGGGGGAGATGCCAGTACTGGTCAAGTAAGATGGAAATCCAACTTTATTAAGAAGGAAAGAATTAGTCATTAAGGGTGGCAAGGTATGGAAGTGGATAGAGTGCTAAGTCTGGAGTCTGTAGGACTCATCTTCCTGAGTTCAAATTTGGCCTCAAACTATTCCTAGTTGTGTGACCCTGAACAACTTAGTTAACTCTGTTTGCCTCAGTTTCCTCATATGTAAAATGAACTGGACTAGGAAATGACAAGCCATAATAGTATCTTTGCCAAGAAAACCTCAAATGGGGTCACAAAAAGCTGGACAGAGCTGAAAACAATTGAACAATCACAATATCCCTTTTAACTGACTGGTGAATTTGCTTCTAACAAACTGATTCAAAGGATGGGGGAGTAGGGGAGAAAGGGGAAAGCTACTGCATTTCCCCCTTCTCAACACAAGCAACTTCATTTGAGAAAAAGCCTGTTTCAATGTAAAAGGACAGTCACATCTAATCCCTATATTTTATCCTCCTCTATTCCAGTTTTATTCAAGGACAACCAAAAGCCACACAATAGACTGCCTTAATCTTATCAGCCCTAATCCCTGAAAAAAACAGACTTGAATCCTCTCCAAACTCCCCATCTACAAAGACAAACTAGCAGTTAAAAAGTCTCTATCTCTTTAGCTTAAACACAATAAATGCCCCCCCCCCCACTGTTAATGACAGATAAATGGTGAACCTAGCATGTCTGTGTGTTTTCTGAATACTGTAAATATCTAGGGGAAGTGGCTAATATCTAGAAGCCCAAAAAGGTACCCTTCTCTCTATGCCAAATGATTTTCTGTTGGTTTATAATAATGAATGGAATAAAGCCTTTTACTCACTTTTATCATAAATTGAAAGAAAATAGTTTTTCTTTCTGTGATAACAGCAATAAACTTAGAAGACTGATCAAAGGCAAGAAGATGTTTTGAACCCCATTTTGAGAAGAGAGGTCTCCACTCTTTTTTCTCTATATACTGAAAGACTTAACCTCTCAATTACAGTTCCCAAGGTCTGAGCCTTTGGCCATGACTGAATTGGTCAATCTTTCTTTAGTATATTTTAAGCTGGCCCTGTTTCTCATAGAAAATGTGAAATCACTGGCTCAGTAACCACTAGTAAGTGACCTCATTCTTTCGAGTAGTAGGATAGACCACTGACATTATTTAATACTATTCTCTCTGGGGCCTTTTGTTTGTTTGTTTGTTTTCTGGAAAAAGGGCAACTTCTAAGACTCTGGCAAGATCTAGGGAGCAGGGGTAAACAAGAATAGGATTTCATTGCTTTTTCCCATTTCCTTTTTTCAGACAATTTATCTTTATAGCAGTCTTAAGCACAGCAAAAGTTAATAAGATATTTGTATAGACTTTTGAATGTTTTTAAGAGGAAGCAAGGTGACATCACAATGCAGAGGGCACTGGGCCTGGGAGTTAGGAAGTCCTGAGTTCAAATTCCATTTTACAAACTAACTAGCTGTATTACCCAGGACAAGAAACTTAACTTCTCTCTTCTTCAGTTTTCTTTTCTGTTAAGTGGGGATAATAATAGCATCTACCTTCCAGGGTTGTTGTGAGGGTCAAATGAGATAATATTTGTAAAGTGCTTAGCACAGTTCTTGGCACATAGTAGGTATTATGTAAGTATTAGCTATTATTATTATTGTTATTGTTATTATTATTATTGTGTTCTGAAAGCATTTTAAACTCAGCTTGCCTGTTTTGGTTGTATATGCATTCACCTTAACAGTTTTTCTAAAATTTCCCCAAAATTCTATTCACAGGTACCATGTTTCAACAAACTTGAAATATGGAGAACCCTAGTTTACAAAACAGATAAATTTGGGGGTTGTTTTGTTGTAGTGCAAGGAAACCTGAGTTTGGAGTCAAAAGTCCCAGATTTAAATGTAGCCTCTGTTATTAAATTACCATGCAAATATAGGCAATTCATGTAAATTCAGGGCAATTCAGTATTCTCAAACCTTGGAAGAAGAAGCTGGAATAGATGATTTTATTATTACTTCTAACTTTAAATCTGATTATCTCTGGCCTATGACCTATGACTGACTTTAGGGTTCCTTTAATAAGCCCTTAATGAGTATGGATCCATGATTTTTTCAATATGAATTCTTCCTCTTCAAGTGAATAGTATAATGTGTTCTCATCCTATGTGATTCTTGTCCATAAACCATCAACTGATCCATCCACCTATGTCCCTTAATTTTTCATGCATAACAGCTCAGCACTTGAGATTTTCTATGTTATTCCTCATTCTTGATATATGACTCTCCTAATTACTATTTGGATCATACATAGCTTCATCTTTATTTCATTCTTGCATGTAAGCTATAATAGGCATGACCTTAATCTATGTGTGGGAGACAGTTTGCTTGAAAGGACTCCCAAGAGTATACTATGTTCCATTGATTCAAGAGCTTTAAAAAAAAAGAATCAATGGAAATTCATGACTATAGCCAAACTTGGGGATTCCTTAATAATTATAACATTTTTTAGCTTGTACCTCTCACCAAAGGATTTCCCTCTGAACACTGTTGTTCTGTCACATCCAACTCTTCATGATCCTGTTTAGGGTTTTTCTTGGCAAAGATACTAGAGTAGTTTGCCATTTCCTTCTCCAGCTCATTTTATAGATGAGAAAATTGAGGCAAACAAGGTTCAATGACTTGCCCAGGGTTACATGGCAAATAAGTGTTTGAGGCTGGATTTGAACTCAGGTGAGTTTTCCAGACCCTGTGCCACCTGGCTACGGGAATATTAGCTCCCTGATAAGTACTTCTTGGCTGACCCTTAGCTATCTTATAAGCTCTTAGACTAACAAGGCACAGGACAGAATAGGCTTTATTTAACCCAATCAGAAAATATGAAGGATTCACATTGGAGTTCATTAAAGTTTAAACTGTCCTTCCTTCTTTGTTGAGCCTCAAGACCCATGTAAATCTCCAAATCTGTAGTACTACCCCAAGGTAGAGGAAAATACTCTGGGTTCCTAGAGAATCATTAACTTCAGTTTTTTGATCAACCCCATTTTTCTCAAGGAACTATGCCATCTTCCACAATTAGAGTATTACCCTAGTGGCAACATCTTGGAGAGAGCACTTGGGGTTATTAGACAGATGACCTCTATCCCTTGGACCTCTCCTCAGATTTTCATTAAGGAAATGCTCAAAGTATAGACCATTAACAAAGATTTTTTATGGAGATATAAAGGAAGATGTATGGGTTGGCAATTGCTGATGTCTTTTTGATTCTCTTGGAGAAGTCATTCAAACTTTAATCTTTTAGAATCATGCCCTTTTTAGGTATCTTGAAAATAGATCTTTGAGTGCACAGTCTATTTACAGAGTTCTTCCCAGCCTGGTAAAATATTCCAGAATCTGTGCTCCAGGGAAATGAACCCTTAAGAACACAGGGTCAGTAACATTCATGGAACGATAGGACTACCAATAGGACTCTTGTATTAGAGGACATCCCCCTCTCTGGTACATTTAAAAATTGATTTGGTTTGCCAAAAAAGGTACATGCTGCTTTCAGCAGTATACATTTTGTATAAAGCAATGGTCACCATATTGATGGCCCATTTGTCTTTCCTCCAGGGGGTCCATTTCAGACGACTTGAAAATAGGATTTTTCGCAACAGATCGTGCTACTCAGACAGATATCACTGAAATTTTGGAAATAAAACAGCTAGTTGATAAAACAAGAAAACTAGTCACGGTAATATCTTGACTTTCTTTTAAATTACTTCAATACTTTCAGATTCTTATTATTTTAGTTTGTGTATCCTTCAATGACTTTGTTTATATTTCTTGAAATATACTGTTTTATTTTCCCTTTTAATGACATTCAACAGCTTTTGGCAGCATCAATTAAACCACAGTGATGGTTATTTCATCAGTGAATCTACTAAACTGCCATTAATATTAATGTATGTTAACTTATGCTGTGAAATGTCAGTCTTGTTCTTCATGGAATTTGTTATACATCTGTGGAAATGAACTCAATTATGTACAGTGAGAAAAAGACTGAACCTGACACATATTCATATATACATATATATATGCATATGTATCTATAGATTATGACTCTAAAGGTAAAAGGAACACAAAAGCTATACTCTAATCCTTTTATTTTATTTTTATAAAAACTCTTACCTTCTATATTAAAATCTATACTATGCATAAATTCTAAGACAGAAGAGCAGTAAGGCCAAGGCAATGGGGGTTAAGTGACTTGCCCAGTTGGGAAGTTTCCGAAGCCACATTTGAACCCAGGACCTCCTATCTCCAAGTCTGGCTCTCTACCCACTGAGCCTCCTAGCTGCCCTTTCCTTTTAAAGATGAGGAAACTGAAGTCCATAGAAGTTAAATGTCTTGCTCTCACTTTCTAACTATCTTATATTGAATCCTTTTTTATTTTTTATTTATTTGTATTTATTCTCTCTCTGTTTTTCCTTTGTATGCTTGGAGATTCATGTTGTCTTCCCCATGAGAAGAGACTGAGATTAGGAATTATTTCATTCTTTCTACTTATATTAGTAGCACTTCACACAGCGCCAAGCACATAGTTGGCACCTAATTGTTGCTTATTGATTAATTTATTACCCAAGATATATATTGTTATATAAAAGCATTTATTTGCACACACATTAATGGATAAGAGTTAAAGGAAACACACATGGATAAACGAAACCCATAGAGGTCATTTTAAAATATCTTGCTGAAGCAATTGACTTTATAAACAGTTGCCAACAAGAAGCAAAGCTACTAATTTGAATTCCATTTCTCTTTAGTGGAAAGAGCATTGAAAGTGAAGTCAGGAGACTTGGGTTTACTAATACTTTGCTAACTCTGACCTTGAGCAAGTCACTTAACTTCCCTGGGTCTCAGTTTCCCTACCTGCAAAATAAAAGAAGGACTAAGGTTCCTTTCATCTCTTCCTTCTATGGGATCCCTTTCAATAGAGGAGAATGACTACAATTTTGCACATTATTTTTAAAATTCCACGAAGCATCTTTAACTGAGACTCATTGAATCCCTCATTTTTGGTCCAGCCTTTAAACCTTTAGGCTGACTGTTCCAGTGGGTTTCAAACTCACCTATTTACTATGGTTCCTCTCTCTTTTTTTCCCTGCTATCCCATTGGGGGAGGTAGGACAAGGCAAAAAGTTGCTCCTGCTCCCTATGTCAAGTCCCTATTGGAAGAAGGCTATTGGGTCAATTCTACCTTTTAAGCCAAAGGTCATTCTATCTCTTTAGTTGTAGAGGGGAGAGTAAACAGAGAATTAAGAATGATATGAAATGACCTGAGCCTTCTTCATGCACACACACACACCCCATGCCTATACAAGATATTGGTATCTTCCTTTATATAGAAAAATTTTGCCAGAGAAACAAACAGTTCCAGTACATCTTGCCTCCAGAAAAAGCACTGCAAGTAGATGGAGTAGTTCGTTGCCAACACACAGGGAATTTATGAGGGTAGCCCAAACCCACCTCTCTTGTTATCTCTTCCCATTCCTCTGCCATAACAATCTTCCCCACTCTTGTGACCTGAAATCCATACCTTGAAGACCATTCCTCGGGCATAAACAACAAAGGGAAGAGCAATATGAAAAGTCGATTTTTCAGATCATATTTGAACAAGCAAGGCAGGGGGAGAGGGGAAGCCACGAGAATCATTTTAGCCTTTTGAAATGTCAGTAAATGTTAGTTTGTCAAATGAATTAATTGTGTCCTCAGAAGACAGCTTGCTTGATTCTGAGCAGATAGGCTAAAGAATGTGAAGAAGATGGGCAAGAGGGACTGGCATGGGAGTGTGGAATGCTAAAGGAGAAAGTAAGGAGAGAAGCAGTGAGGAGAGTAGGCATGAATTTAGAAGAATGGGTTTTGAGTTCAGCCTAATAGACACTAACTCTATGACCTGTCTGGTCTCTCTGAAGGTGGGTTTCCTTATCATTTGTAAAATGGAAATGGGGAGGGGTTATAATATTTTCACTACTTATTATTCACTCAATAACAGAGCTGCTGATTATTAAATGAGATCAAAATCCATAAAAACTTCTTTGTAATAGCCAAGCATCCGTTTAATGTGAAGAGCTATGTGTAGATGCTCTGGGTTCATATTTTATTGGCAATTGCCTTTGTAACCTGGGCCAAGTCACTTAGCCTCCCTGGGCCTCAGTTTCCTTGTATGTAAAATGAAAGAGTTGGACTAGATGGTCTCTAAGGTCTCTTCCAGATCTAAATCTATAATCATATGATTTAATTATTCCAACATCATTAGAGACAGGAAGGCATATCACTTAGGAGAGGGAAAGTCACTTAACCACTGTCTGCCTCAGTCTTCTCACCTGTAAAATGAGGATAAAAATCATATCCATGCTTGTTGTGAGGATAAAATAGAAAATATATGTAAGTACTTTGGAAATCTTAAAATGCTATATACATATGAGCTATTATTGTTTCTATTACTATTATTATTACTTTTTATTTTTATTTTTTAAAAAAATCTTACCGTCCACCTTAGAACAGTAAGGGCTAGGCAATGGGGGTTAAGTGACTTGCCCAGGGTCATGCAGCTAGGAAGTGTCTGAGGCCAGATTTGAACCTAGAACCTCTATCTCTAGGCCTGACTCTTAAGCCACTGAGCCACCTAACTTCCCCCTATTACTATTATTATTGCAATGGGTTGCTCAGCCTAGGAACCTGAGATGAGGGAACTGTGTGGTGAATACCAAGTTGGTCTATGTTAAAATATTTTTTAGAGATGTCCCTATCTTCATCTCATAACCTCCCATCTCAAGGACCGGCTCTCAATTCACTGAACCCCCCAGCTGTCCCCTAATACAATTATCATTATAAGAAAAAGCAATTATAATAAAATTTTTGATTATTCAGGAGCTACTTATCCAGTATGTATATATATAATTGTTTATGTATGTATATACCTAGTATATATATATATATATATATGCATATATATATATATATATATATATATATATATATATATATATAAGCCTTTACCTTCTATCTTAGAATCAATACTAAGTATTGGTTCCAAGGCAGAAGAAGGGTAAAGGATAGTGACTTGCCCAGGGTCACCCACCAAAGAAGTGTCTGAGGTCATATTTGAATCTAAGACTTCCCATTTGCAGACCTGGCTCTCTAGCTAGCCATTGAGTTACCTCGCTGCCACCTAATAACCTTTATTTTAATTTTTTTTAGCTTACTGATATCCTTCATCACGATTTTAAATCCCTCAAAATATTCCTTGAAATGCAGTTTGATGATTGTCTGAAATTGGAATCCATGAAACTTTTTAGAAAACTACAGACTATTATTGATGAAATAAGACTACTTCATGAAAAGGTACAATTCTGATCAAGTCCTACTCTGATTCTTGTTTGATCTTTGTTTATTCAGTGCCCTTATGAATTAATCAAAAAAGGGCAACATTTTGATTTGCAGATATGAGCCTCCCTGCTCTGTGCTTTCAAGTTCCCTCCCATGAGAACAGTGAGAAATAGCCTTCTTTGAGGAACTTTCCAAGACCTTGTCTTACAATTCTTGATCGTTTTATTTTTAATGCAGTTATAATTTTTAAAAATACAACCCATATCATCTTAGAGTCAATGCTGTGTATTGGTTCTGAGGCGAAAGAATGGTAAGGGCTAGGCAATGGGGATTAGGTATTTTGGCCAGGATTACCCAGCTAGAAAGTGTCTGAGGTCAAATTTGAATCCAGGACATCCCATTTTTGGCCTGGTTCTCCATTCACTGTGCCACCTAGCTGCTCCTTAATGAAATTATAATTATAATAAAAAGCAGCTATAATATAATTTTTGATTATTCAGGAGCCACTTAGTCAGTTTATGAGTTATGCAGACCTCCATCTTCCTCCTATTCCTCTTGCCAAACATTTTACTGTGTATGGTTCTTCTATCAGAAAGGACAAGGGCAAGGAGATGATGAGAAATTCAAATGATCTTTGTTATATTTCCAGCGGCTCTATTAAATCGTTTGGAAAATCCCCCCAACAATTTAAACTATTGTATAGGATGACATTTTAGAATTACCTGTGGGCTTCCCTTTTCCATGTAGTCCCTGACTTCTTGGATTATATCTAATCAAAAATTGGATTTTTTATCCCAACAAGATCAAGAAAAAAGGAAAAAAGAATTTATATGTTCCAAAATATTTATAACAGCTCTTTTTGTGGTGGCAAAGGACTGAAAATTGAGGGGATATCCATCAGCTAAGGAATGACCAAACAAATTGTGGTATACACAGTATTGATTCTAAGAATGAAGGTAAGGTTATTTTTTTTTAAAGAGTGAAACAAATAGAACCAAGCAGACATTATATATTTAATATTTGCAAAATAACTTATGAAAGTTCACTTCCAGAGAATGAACTGAGAAGTGGAAACATGTAAGTTATAATCTATATATATTTGCCAGATAAAGCCTTCTAATGGTTTGGGGAGGGGAGTTGAGGCTGAATAAAAAAAAAATTAAAATAAAAAAAGAATTGGATCTATTAGAAATAAGTATAGAGAACCACATGGAGAAAAGTGATTACAATTAGAAGCTTCCAGTTGATTTGAATAATGTAACAGTTGTGTATTATGGAAATTATCCTAGTAGGTGTGGTTAAAATGTGCTAATCATTTCCTTTTCATTTGCATTACAGAACGAGGCCACAATGAGACAAAGCTTCTATAAGCAGTTATGTGATGCCATTGCTTCAATCAAAGGAAACTACATGGTAGGTTTGGGGGTAAAGGGATGTTGGCCCTGGGACTCCACTTCCATTAGGTTGCCTGAAGTCCAGGGCCAAATCTGTCACCTTAAAATTAAAATTAGTTCGGCAGCCATCAGATCCTGTGGTAACTAGCTTAAATGATTTATGAATTTATGATGCTAGATCCACCTGTCAGTGGTCACATAACTATGTGTCTGCTATTCAAATCGCCCATTTTCTCACATAAAGATTCATGGGAAATTGAATCCATAAGCATAAGGATAAAGAGAAGAGAAATAATTGCTCATATTTCTATAGCACTTCCTGGACGCCAGGTATATATGGTGCTAAGCATTTTAATCATTATTATCTCATTTGATCCTCATGACAACCTTGGTGGGGACATAGATGCTATTATTATCCTCATTTTATAGATGAGGAAACTGAGGCAAATAAAAAAGTAAGTATTGAAGTGACAAAAGAAAATGTCATTAAGGGTAAGCATCAAGAGAAGGGTTCTGGTTCTTATGAAGAATAGAACTAAGGGGAAGCAGACGGCATAAGAGTCTTCCAAGACTGTCCAGGGGTGAAATAGAACAGAAAAGTCACATGGCTGGTAAATGACCAAAGATGGATTTGATGTCAGACCTCCCTGACTCCAGCCTCAGCACTCTCTCCATGGAGCCACCTAGCTGGCCCTAATCAGAAGATTCTTTGTTGAACATGGCATAAGATCAATGAAATTAAATGATCGGGAGGGATTTTTAATAGCTAACAATTACATTTTAAGGTTCACAAAGCACTTTACATGTTATCTCATTTGATCTTTATTTTTTTTTAATTTTATTTAGTCAATTTAGAACATTATTCCTTGGTTACAAGAATCACATTCTTTCCCTCCTTCCCCTCCCCTCATCCTTCCCACAGCCCACACACAATTTTACTGGGTTTTACATATGTCCTTGATCAGAACTTATTTCCATGTTGATGTTTGCACTAGGATGTTCATTTAGAGTCTATATTCATTTGATCTTTATAATAATACTAGGTGCTGTAAAGATTAAAATTTAGGAATATGGGGAGGCTGAGGCAGGTAGAAATTAGTTTCTCTCTGCAAGAAGTATTATATTTTTTAGAGGTTTATTAAAGGTTAAAGATTAAAGAATATACAAGTAAGAAACATGTGCCTAGGCCAGAGGCCTAGACAAAATAACCTCACATCATGCAAGAGTCTCGCCTGCTCCAAAACAGAAGTCCAAAAGACCCCCAAAAACCTTTGCCACCAGCTTAAATTCTTTCTCCATCTCGGCCCACCTCAGAATTCCCGTGAGATTACAAAGCATTTTGGGGAAGTGGAGCAAAGGCTTGTGGGGATTGTAGTCCTGTATTCGAGTCTATTTTTTACAGTGCCAATATTATCCCCATTTAGTATCCAATGCCTGAATGAAGAAACTGAGGCAGAGAGAAATTAGTGACTTGTCCAAGGTCAGACAGTAAGTCTCCAAGGCAGGATTAGAGTCCCTAATTCTAAGTCCAGGACACTATTAACTCAGTCACCCAGATGAATCCAGATATTTCACTTAGGTCATGATAGCATAGGAGAGGCAGCATGGTACTTGACATGTATGTATGTATTTATTTATTTATTTTTAACATTTTTTTTATTTTATTTGATCATTTCCAAGCATTATTCATTAAAGACATAGATCATTTTCTTTTCCTCCCCCCCACCCCCCATAGCTGACACATAAATCCACTGAGTATTACATGTTTTCTTGATTTGAACCCATTGCTATGTTGATAATATTTGCATTAGAGTGTTCATTTTAGAGTCTCTCCTCTGTCATGTCCCCTCAACCGCTATATTTCGGCAGTTGCTTTTCCTCGGTGTTTCTACTCCCATAGTTTATCCTTTGCTTATGAATAGTGTTTTTTTCTCCCAGATCCCTGCAAATTATTCAGGGACATTACACCGCCATTAATGGAGAAGTCCATTACATTCGATTATACCACAGTGTATTAGTCTCTGTGTACAATGTTCTCCTGGTTCTGCTCCTTTCACTCTGCATCACTTCCTGGAGGTCGTTCCAGTCTCCATGGAACTCCTCCACTTTATTATTCCTTTTAGCACAATAGTATTCCATCACCAACATATACCACAATTTGCTCAGCCATTCCCCAATTGATGGGCATCCCCTCGCTTTCCAGCTTTTGGCCACCACAAAGAGCGCAGCTATGAATATTTTTGTACAAGTCTTTTTGTCCATTATCTCTTTGGGGTACAGACCCAGCAGTGCTATGGCTGGATCAAAGGGTAGATATTCTTTTTGACATGTATTTATATGTTAAGGAGATCCCCTTGGCAAGTCACTTGATCTCTCACCGATCTGATTAGCTTTTGAAGCCTCTTAAGTTCTAATGAAAGTGCTGGCCAACCCTGATGGAGGGGAGGTTTCCTCCTCTGGGAGCTTTCTTCAGCAGCAACCATTGACCAATGAGCCCACCAGTGACTAATGACTAGAGCATTCTATTTTCTCTTTCACCTTGGACAGTACTGGAAAATTCTCTAGTTCCCTCTGTTCTATTCTTCATAAGAACCCAAACCCTTCTACTGGTTCTTACTCTTACCAGATTTTCTTTTGTCATTTCAATATATTTTCACAGCATAGTTCCCCAAAATAACAGATGATTATTCACTGGTTTTGTATTAGCTTGCCTGCTTTCTTCAACCTAAAATGACCTCCTCAATCTCAAACAAGAAGCTATTTTTAAATCTGACTGTAGAGTGGGTTTCCCCCTTCATTTTATTTTCTGTTTTAGGATTAATAGTGTGTCTTGGTTCAAAGGCAAAAGAGTGGTAAGGGCTAGGTAATGGGCATTAAGTGACTTGGCCAGGGTCATCCAGCTAGGAAGTCTCTGAAATTGGATTTTAATCTAGGTTTTCTCATCTCTAGATCTGGTTCTAAGTCCACTGAGACACCTAGCTGCCCTACGTGAGTTACTCTTTTCTCTTTAGTGGGTTATTTCTAAGAGATTTGGGTCTTTATTTTTATCAGCAGTTAATAGTACTCTTAATGTGTGACTCCTTAATTTCAGTCACAGAAAGTGTTCTCTTTTTCCCCATCTCTGTTCTAGCTCCCTGAGTCTATAGCCTTCTGGCCACTTATACAAGATAACACACCCTAAAATCAGTGATTATCAGCACAACAACTTTGCTTTTTACATGGAGTAGGTGCTAAATCAATAAATATTTGTTCAAATGACTTGATATAGTGGGAAGAATTGGATTTGGAGTGGAAGGACCTGAGGTTCAAATCTTACTACCTAGGTGACAGTGGGCAAGTGACTTGACCTCTCTAGACCTCTGCTACCTCAACTGTCAAATGAGAAGGTTGGATGATCTCTAAAACTTTTTCCAGTCTTATTCCAGTCCTTATAAATTGGCATTTTGATACTGACATAGACCTGGAGGTCATCAAATTGTCAGTGTAAAGAAGAGAGTACCTCTAATTATATCATTGATTTGAAGAACAAGTATATCAGCTCCTATGGAGCCACACACCAACTTCCACTAGTGCTGATAGGTCAGGTCCTAAGAGGAAATCAAATTTGCTTCAGAAGTGAGGGTTATTTTTAAAGTAATATTCCTTGTGAGCCCATACCAGATTACCATTTAGCCAGCCAGACTTAATTACTTTAAAAAAAGGATACTTACTAAACAGGTCTAAACAAAGATATTTACAGAAATATCCTCCCAAAAGTCTGAGGCATACTCTCCCACAAATATACAAATATATAATAAAAGTATAATATAATGTAATAGTATGAAGTATATATCCCACAAGTATAAAGCCCAACAGTAAGTGGATTCAAGCTCAGATTGGCAAGACAGGTTTGAAAAGAGTAACTCAGAGCCCTTTGTTGCTGGAAGGCTTTGTTAGGGGAACCAAGTATAAAATTTTATCAAAAAGTATTTTTAAAATACCTAATTATGCATGGAACTGCAGGAAAGACAACTGCATAGAGTTGAAGTCTACATTGCAGGACTTTAGAGTCAAAGACCAACATACGTCAATATTTGAATGAATCTCTAATCATATACATCTGGGTATTCACTCCAAAAGTGCAGATATCTGGTAATTTCTCCATGCTTTTTCATGCTATAGAAGTCTTGTCTGTGTCCTTCCATAAATCTTTAATGAGAGGGTACATTCAATGTACTGATGCCATCCTCATGACTTTTAACATACATGTAACTTTAACAACCTTAGTTACTACTGCTCAAGACTTCTTCTTTCTCAAAGGGAATGTTATATAGTATAGTATAGTGGTAGTCTCTCGGTGATCGAGAATGACAATTGTCTTTGTGAAGTTTCATCTACGGTGTACCCTCATGTAGCTTTGGAGTCCAAAGACTGAGGCGCACAGTTTGTGGCACATGGGGCATGGAACACCAGTTGTTACGGGAGGTGAGGTTGTGGCCTGGTGTCGGCGTTCACGCACAGCGGCAAGATGTCGACGTCGCTCATCTTCAAAGGTGGCGGCGGCATGGTGAATGTGGGTTCGCCAGCTGCTTCTGTCAGAGGCAGCGAGTTCTAGTTGCTTTGGTGTCATGCCAGCCCACTTCAAGTTGGACTTTAGCTGATCCTTGAATCTTTTCTTTGGTCAGCCTTGTTTCCTGAGTCCAGCTGGCAGCTCACCATAGAATACCTGTCTTGGTATGCTCTGTGGGTCATGCAGATGACATGTCCAGACCATCGTAGCTGGGTTTGGAGGACCAGGACTTCGATGCTGGTGGAGTTGGCTCTGTCGAGGACTTCCTGGTTGGTGATTCAGTCCTGCCATCGGATCCTCATGATTGACCGGAGGGAGCATTGGTGGAATTGCTCCAGCTGTTTCATGTGCTTCCGGTACAGTGTCCATGTTTCACAACCGTACAGGAGCAAGCTGAGGACCACTGCGTTGTACACTTTGAGCTTCGTCACAGTGCTTACACCTCTGTGTTGGAGGACTTTGCAACGCAGCCGCCCGAGTGCCTGGCTGGCCTTTTGGATCCTGGCATTAAGCTCCTGGTCTAGGGACCTATCGTTGGCGATGGTGCTGCCCAGGTACTTGAAAGTGTTGACGTTAGAAAGCTGCGTGCCATCGATTGTAATGCACGGCTGGTTCGTTGGCCTCCTGAGGCTGAAAGTCAGGCCAAACAGTTTTGTTGCGATGGAGAACCTGTCCACAATGGTTTGGAGATGATTTTCTTGGTGGGCCATGAGAGCAAAGTCATCTGCAAAGAGAGCTTCCAGGATGAGTCTCTCTGTTGTCTTTGTTTTTGCAGTCAGGTGGCGAAGGTTGAATAGTGAGCCATCCAGTCGGTATTTGATGTAGATGCCCAGGTCTAGATCCATCATAGCATGTCATAATACTTAGGTGAAAAATAGGTTGAATAGTACCGGAGCGAGGACACAGCCTTGTTTCACGCCATTGGAGATGTTGAAGTGATCAGAAGTTTCTCCACCAGATAGGACTTCCCCTGTCATGTTGACATGAAAGAGCTGGATCAGTTTGACGAATTTTGCTGGGCAACCGAGCTTGCTGAGGATCACCCACAATGCGTCCCTGTTCACTGTGTCAAACGCCTTTGTCAGGTCTATGAAGACAATGTAGAGACTCAGGTTCTGCTCAAGGCATTTTTCCTGCATTTGCCTCACTGTGAAGACCATGTCGATGGTGCTGCGATCTGGTCGGAAGCCACATTGTGATTCAGGCAAGTTCTGCTCTGAAACAGATGACAGGAGTCTGTTGAGTATAACACAGGCGAGGATCTTTCCAGCAGTGGAGAGTAGTGAGATGCCTTTGTAGTTGTCACAGGCTGCTCGTGAGCCTTTGTTCTCGTATAGGGCTATGATGGAGGCATCTCTGAGTTCTGGGGGGCATGTCTTCCTCTTCCCATATGCTGGTCAGCACTATGTGGAATGCTTGGAGCGCCTTTCCATTTAAGGCCTTGTACACCTCGGTTGGGATCCCGTCTTTACTGGGTGTCTTGCCTGCACTCATTTGCTTAATGGCTTTTTGGACTTCCTCTATTGAAGGAGGGATGTCAAGTTGTTCAATGGAGCGGTTTTGGGGGATCTGATCAAGGGCGCTTTGGTCAACTGAAAAGGGTCGGTTGAGAAGCTGACTGAAGTGTTCTTTCCACCTGTTGCTGATGCC
The DNA here is from genome assembly GCF_027887165.1 of Monodelphis domestica. NCBI lineage: Eukaryota > Metazoa > Chordata > Mammalia > Didelphimorphia > Didelphidae > Monodelphis > Monodelphis domestica. The sequence goes on from NC_077231.1 coordinate 262,336,824, forward strand.
TTTTTTATCTTTTATGAGAGTGTCACCGTCAGAGGATAGTAAGGGAGTGGTGGTGGGTTTTAATGGCCCATACACAGTCTTGAGGGCACTGAAAAATTGTTTGTAGTTTTTCATATCAGCAAACCGCTGGATTTCTTCTGCCTTTTTTTCCCACCATCGGTCTTGCATCTTCCTGATCTCACGCTGTGCCGTGGCTTGGAGAGACTTGAATCTGTCCTTTTTAGGAGCAGAGTTTGGGTTATTTTGCCACTCCATAAAGGGTTTGTTCTTCTTGCTCAATAGGTCTTCAATAGCAGTGTTGTTCTCGTCAAACCAGTCCTGGTGGTTGCGTTGTTTTGGGCCTAGGACTGCCTTTGATGTTTCCTTCACTGTGTCTCTGAACTGGTTCCATTTCTCGGTTGAGCTTCCAGTGAGTGGTCCCTTGGCAGACAGCTTGTTGTCCAGGCAGGACTGGAATGTTTGCAAATAAGATGGATCTCTAAGATGACTCACATTGTAAAATGCGCAAACTGTCTGGGCGTGTTTTGGATGTCGAGGCGCAATGCGCATTTGAAGAGTCGCTCTAACCAATCAGTGGTCTGTTCAGCATTCAGCTCCTCTCATGGCTCTGGTGATCTTTACATCCTGGATGTCTCGCCGGCGTACAATGATGTAGTCAATGAGATGCCACTGTTTTGATCTTGGGTGCATCCACGTTGTTTTATATTTGTTCACCATTCTGAACACAGTGTTTGTGATGGTGAGTTCAAACTCTGAGCATTTGCTGAGTAGCAGTAGGCCATTGTTGTTCATTTTGCCCACGCCGTGTTTGCAGAGCACTCCTTTCCATCTTTCATGGTCCTGGCCAATGCGGGCGTTGAAGTCTCCCAGTAGTATCAGCTTGTCATTTGTGGGCACTGAGTGCAGGACGGCACTCAGATCAGAGTAGAACTGCTCGATGGTCTCCTCTGTGCTGGTCAGTGTTGGGGCATATGCGCTGATGATTGTGGCATATGGGTCTTTGCTGAGAGGCAAACGGATCTTCATGAGCCTCTCGCTGATGCCCACAGGCAAGTCTGGCAGCTGTTTGAGCAAACTGGTCTTGATGGCCAGGCCAACACAGTGGATTCTGTCTTCATTTGAGGCTCTACCTTTCCAGAAGAAGGTGTATCCAGTGGTGGGTTCGCTGAGTGATCCCTCTTCTGGTAAGTGTGTTTCGCTTAAGGCTGTGATGTCGATGTTATATCGCGCCAGTTCTTTACCGATTAGAGCTGTTCTTCTCTCAGGTCTTGGGGTATTCTCTCTATCAAGTAATGTCCTGATGTTCCATGCTCCTAGTAGGAGTTTCTTTGTATTTTTTCTTTGATTTCGACCGCTTAAAGGGGATGACCCGCCAGCCGCGGTGTGCTGACCGGGTGTTTGTAGGGCAGGCAATGTTTGGGACACCTTTTCTAGTCCCCTCCCTTGATTAGGGTGAGCAGTGCTGTCCTAGAGAGGGCTGCTCAGTCGCCCAGGATGCTGCCGAACATCCCTGCTGCCCACAGGGCTGAGCAACCACTGGTCCGTGGGCTGCCTACGTGCAGGATCGTGACTACAACTGCCAGTGGTCACCTCCACCTCTTGTGTCGTCATTCCCCCATCGCCGCAGGTCTTGAAGAGGGTGGACGGGGTTAGGATAGATGAGTGTGCACAAAGATACTTGTGCGTGAAGGAGAGTTAAGTGGAAAAGCCGATGCACAGTGACAGTCCCACTCTCTTGGTGTTGGAAACCTGGGTCCAGTGGCACGAAAAATTGTTACGTCTGAAGACTTCCTCAACTGCATTGGATGGCCGTGTTGTCCTTTGTGCTCCAACACGCCCTGAGCACTCCACAGTGCTTTGCTGCGTCGCCCTCTCAGCCGTTGAACTTTCTTATTGGTTTCTTCTGTCTGTTCAGCCAAAGCAGTCTTCACATGCTGGGTGAGCAAAGCCCTGGTTCACCAGGGGTCGATGACCTGATGGTTACCCTCACAAGGTTTGGCCGGCCTGTCGAAGCCATTGCCTGGGGTGTGGCCGCTGCCGCATGCTAGCAGCTGGGAGCCGCAAGTGAGAGCTGGGTGTCAGGTGGGGGTCAGAGACTGGAGAGCTGCCCTAGGAGGGCACGACAAGTCCTCCATACCAAAGATACTACCCCTCCCTGAGCACCCCATACACCCAAGGGAATGTTAAAGCTAGCCTAAATCTAAACATCACTTTGTCCATTCTTTTGTCAATTCTACCTACCTACCATTGCATCTGGTTAGCATATTTTCTTTTTCAAGCATCTTCATACCCTTTTTCCCAAAGAGAGGAAGTCACTTAGGGTTGCTTATATTTAGGATGGGCCAGAAAATTCCTTTTAATACCCATTCTCCTTCTCTGGACACTAGTACATAGAGCACCATGGTAGATTGCTTTGAAGTTATAATAAAACTCAGAGGCACTTAGAGGGTAGAGCTCCACTGGTGCCCTTTCCCCTTACCATAAACAGTATCTCTTTGCCCTTCTGGCCATCTGTTTCCTTATCTATAAAACGAGGGAAATGGAGCAGTTGTCCTTGAGAAGCCTTCTAGTTTTATATCTATGATCTTATGATCTGCTATTAACCCAAGTTCCAATTCCCTTATTGGAAATAGCTAATATTATTCCCTTATTGGAAATAGCTATTATGACTACTCTGATTCAGGTTCCCTTCCAATTATTTATCATTTGGCAGTAATGATATACTCAATTATATGTTACGGCATAAAGATTTAGAGTTTTATATTGTTGAAATGTTGTCACTGAAGCAACATCCAAGATGGCACATCCTGTGCTATCAACTTCTGAATTGTTCTCTTTGTCAGTTTCTAGCTACCATTTTCCCTGATATTCTGGATTCAAATGGATTTCCCATGATTGTTTCTTAATCCATTTATTTTAAAAACAGATTAAAAATAAATGTTGGTGTTTCATTATATTAATGGATCATTTTCTATTCCTCATAATATTTGGTCTTCCAGTTAAAGGGAAGGTCTTTTTTTAAGTCTTCGGACTCCATTCTCCTTTATTTTGGGGTTCAGAATGCCAGAGACTGTTCAAGGGCAATGCCTCTAGTTCGTTTGACTGTAGCCTTTGTTAGCCTTCCCTCATGTCACTAGTATGTTCAAATACTTCTTTAAACCAACACAATGACAACCTTATGGCAGTGTGAGGATAGTGAAGGTGTTAAGTTTTCTGCCTGATTAACTAGTTAATTCTATTTTAATCTAAGATTATCCTTCTCAGTTTACTGAGATTCAATATGCACAGTAAGGGTATTCTTAAGGATTAATATATGGATCTGATTTTTTTCAAGTTTAATATTTGGCAAATTAGCAAGTGTAATGAGATTTGAGCAGAAGGAGAGGGATTGGATTTCTTTTGGGAATTTCCAAAACACTTTCAACAACTTTCAGCTTCTTTTAAAAAGCATTTTCTTATTATTATGAGCTTGATAAGTATCAATGAGGAAAAAAACATATTCTTATACAAAGAACAGAAAGATGACATCTTAAATATGTATATAACATGCATCAGGAAGGATTTCCTAAAAGTATATGTTAATTATTGCCCTTTATACTTGAAGAGGACCAAAATGACTTCATGGTGTACAATGTGTTAGCTGTGGCTGATCAGACCAATATAAGCTTGGAAGGCTTTTTCCCAGGTTGTGCACAAATAGCCCTTATGATAAAGTATATATTAAAATTAACCTGACTACCCACTTTTTATTTTAAACTCTTACCTTCCATCTTAGAATTAATACTCTGAATTGGTTCTAAGACAGAAAAGTGGTAAGAGCTAGGCAATGGGGGCTAAGTGATTTGCCCAAGGTCATGCAACTATGAAGTATCTGAGATCAAATTTGAACCCAGGACCTCCCATCTCCAAGGCCTGGCTGTCAATCCATTGAGCCACCTAGCTGCCCTCTACTCACATTTTTAACATAAATTTCATCCTGGTGATGCTATAAGGCCACCATGATCTCTGAAGAATCCAAATAGACCCCAATGGCACAGAGGACATTTCTGGTGGCTATGAAAAAGCTGTAGCAATATTACTGGTGATGTTATAAAAATGAAATAAATGTATGTAGTCCAATAGATAGAGTGCTACATTTTGGTGGCAGAGGGCTGGGAGGTCAAGTTCTGGCTCTGTTACCTTGTACCAGTGTGACCTGGGGAAAATTACAAACTTCTGTGGGCTTTACTTTCTTTATCTGTAAAATAAGGAAATTGGGCTTCTAAGGTTCCTATCAGTTTTCTATCTATAATCTCATAATAATAATAATAATAATAATAATTAACATATATAACTGCATTACCTTTGCAAAGCAGCTAGGTGGTCTAATGGATAGAGCACTGAGCTTGGAAACAGGGAGACATATCTTCATGAGTTCAAATCTAATCTCAGACCCTTACCAGCTGTGTGACTCTGGGCTAGTCAGTCATCCCTGTTTGCCTCGGTTTCCTCATCTGTAAAATGAACTGGAGAAGGAAATGGCAAATTATTCTAGTATTCTTTGCCAAGAAAATCCCAAATAGGATCACAGAGACTTGTAAGTAACTGAACAATAACAATTACATACATTGTATTTTGTTTGAGCCACCCAGTTGTTTTTTTTTTTAAATCCTTATGTATTGGTTCCAAGGCAGAAGAGTGGTAAGGGCTAGGCAATGGGGGTCAAGTGACTTGCCCAGGTTCACACAGCTAGGAAGTGTCTGAGGCCACATTTGAACCTAGGACCTCCTGTCTCTAGGCCTGACTCAATCCACTGAGCCACCCAGCTCCCTCTCCCCCCTAATTATTTTCTAAGGGAGATAATACATGTATTATTATCTCCATTTTATAAAAGAGGAAACTAAGGCAGAGAGAAGGCAGGTGAGTTGGTCACACAACTTCTAAGGGCTAGAGCTGAATTTTGAATATAGGTCTTCCTGACTTCAGGTTCAGCAGACTATTTGTTATGCCCCAGTTGTGTTCCTCAATCCTTTCATTCTCAAAGAAATTTATGACCAGAGAATGAAGTAGAGACTGTTGTGTGCTGGGTTAGAGGGTACGCAAATGGACAGCAGAAAGAGGCACTGGGTACCCACGTAAAGTGAAAAGGATAAGCATGTCTCTAGGATATTACATATACAGCTCAATTCAAGTAAAGCATTTAAGTGCCTGTGAACTGCAAGGATTTGGGTAAAGATAAGAACAAACCAGTTCTGACCCTCAAGTAGCTTACATTCTAGTATATGTAAAGTGAATGTGAAATTAACATAAAATAACAGCTGAGAGGAATAGAATAGGGGATGCAGCACCAACAACTAGGCAGGATGGACCTGAACAAGTGTTTTAAAGGTAAGAACTCTGTGAGTTAGGGATAAGGAGAGAGAATATTCCAAACACAAGGGACAACCTGGACCGGGGTTCAGAGAGAAGAAAATGCTAGAACATAAAGTATGTGAGGAGTTATCATATGATATCATCTTTGCAAGATTTATAGAAGGGTGTGAAAATTAAAATAAATAAATAAATGCATTAGATGAACAAGTACTAGGTGGGTAATGATCCCCATAGAAAACACATTAGTGAGATGATGGCCCATGGAAGCATCGAAGTAATTAGATTTCACTGTTTTATCATTTGGGTTTTTATACATACAATAAAATAATAAGATTTTATAATGAAAGAATAGGAAAATAATAAAAATAAGTCATAGAAGAATACAGGTAATCTATAGTCATAGAAAAAATACTCTAAATCACTGTTGATTAGAGAAATGCAAATTAAAACAACTCTGTTCCACCTCACACCTGTCAGATTGGCCAATATGGCAGAAAAAGAAAATGATAGATGTTGGAGGGGGTATGGGAAAATTAGGACACTAATGCCCTGTTGGTAGAGCTATGATCTGATCTAACCATGATGGAGAGCAATTTGAAACTATGCTCAAAGAGCTCTCTTCTTTGATCCAGTAATGTCACTACTAGCTCTGTACCCAAAGAGATTTAAAAAAGAAAAGTATCTATTTGCACAAAAATATTGCAGCTCTTTTTGTAGTAGCAAAGAATTGAAAATTATGAGGTTATTCATCAATGGCTGACAGGTTGTGGTATAGGATTATAACAGAATACTATTGTGCTATAAGACATGATAAGTAGGATGATTTGGAAACACTTACATGAACTGATGAAATGTTAAGTGAGCAGAACCAGAAGAACGTCGTATACAGTAACAGCAACATTTTTTGATGAACAACTGTGAATGATGTAGTTATTCTTGGCAATTCAGTGACCTAAGACAATCCCACAGACTTGAGAAGAAAAATACCATCTGCCTTCAGACAAAGAGGTGATAGAGTCTGAATGCAGACCATAATGGACTATAGTTCCCTTCCTTCTCTCCTTCCTTCCATTAAAATGACAAAGTAAAGCACTAGACTGGTTCTTCTGAAGTTTTCAGTTTTCATTTACTGAAAGCAACTACCTTTGTCTTATTTTTTTAATCACTTAATATGTTTGTGCTGCAAATCATTAACAGCACCTGAACCTCTGATGGCAAGTAAGTGGAATATTTTTTCTTTCCCCCAAAGCCATAGATTTCACACCATCATTATAAACTTAAGGAGAAATAATTAAATGAAGTTTGGTCCTGGTTTAGTCCTGTCTGACTATTTGGAACCCCTTGGGAAGTTTTCTTAGCAAAGATACTGGAGTGCTTTGCCATTTTCTTCTCTAGCTCATTTTATAAATGGGGAAAGTGAAGTATTCAGGATTAAGTGACTTGCCCAGTGTCACACAGCTAGTAAACTTTGGAGGCTAGATTTGAACTCAGATCTTCCTGAGTCCAGACTTGATGCTCTATCTCTTGTTTTACCTTTAGCCTTTGAGACACTTTTTAATAGTCTCAAATCCTGTCTCAAATCTGTCTCAAATCCTCAAATACTCTCAAATCCTGCCAGCTCTTCAGTAGAAAGAATGAGGCAAGAAACTCTCAGATATAATGGATAGGAAGCTTTAAAAATTTTTTTTGCATGACTCATTTAAGTACAAAGGCAAATTATACTATGTATATAAATGTTTTTTATTTTTATAAATGTTTTATTATGTAATTTCTTATTGTTTCTCAGTATAGAAAATACTAAGTCACCATTACTGATTTTAGAAGATTTAACATTCAAACTTTGGGGGTATAAATTGTAAGAGAGGTATTTTTTCCTTTAGAAAAAAACCCCACAGAGATAAAGGACCATATTGTCACTAAATTTTGTCTGATTTTTATTTCTTATTCTGAATGTTTTGTTTTTTTCAACAGCAATACTTTGAAATGGAGCCAGAACAAGGAAAAGTACAGGGAGTGAGTCTGTCCGTTCTAAGAAAAAAGATTCAGGAGAAAAATAAAATAATTGAAGATTTAAAAGAAGAATTATCACTCTATAAACAAAATGAAATTTACAAGTTGGTAAGTTGCGTGGGAAAGTATAATGAACTAATTGTTAAAATATTTCTAAACATCTTTAGCAAATATCAAAAAGTTGAATTTTTAGAGAGAACAATGTCTGTGTGGTCAAAATTATTACCCCTTTTGAGAGAGCCTCTAGGGCAGGGGTCCCAAAACTATGGCCCAAGGACCACATGTGCCCCCCCCCCCCCCCGCCCCGGCCATTTATCCAGCCCCTACCACACTTCCGGAAGGGGCACCTCTTTAATTGGTGGTCAGTGTGAGGAGCACTGTATGTAGCAACAGTGCAAAGCATGGTGGTGCTACAATACTACTTCTGGTGACATAATCCTTTGCGTGGCGCCTTGTTCTGAGAGTAACTGAAGGAGAAAGAGGTGCTGTGGAAAGGATTATGTGGCTGCACAATGGAAGACATCAGCATGGTGAGTGGCGATCTGGAGGAGGGGATTCTGCACTGTGTATCCTGCTGCCTGGTATAGTGGTGGCAGTGATGGGCCTGTGCAAGGTGTGACAGGCCCATCACCGCCAGCGCTGCAGCCTCCGCTATCCCAGACAGTGATATAGAGATTTGTTCATAGTTTTTTTTTTTAAATAGTATGGTCTTCCAATGATCTGAGGGACAGTGAATTGGCCCCCTGTGTAAAAAGTTTGGGGACCCCTGCTCTAGGACCTAGGCCATCAAAGGAGCTAAATTGGTACTTTCTTTCTTCCTTTTTTTTTTAACTTGGAGGCACCTTGTAGAAGATCCTGTTTAGAAACAACAGTAGCAATTTCATCATTATCATCTGAACAGTGAACATTTATATTCTATTATATATATATTAAAGTTTGCAAATAGCTTCCTGATGGTCTTGTTTGAGATTCCCAGCAATCCTGGGAAGCAAACACCGAAGGCATTATTGTCTCCATGTTATAGATTCAGAAACAGGACAATTTTCTATTAATAAATGAAAACAAAGTACCCCAATATTTTTCTTCAAAGGTAAACCACCCCAAACTAAAAAAAAAAAAAACTATTAGAGAAGAAAAAATAGAGAGAAGACACATTTGTGTGTGTGTGTGTGTGTGATAGCAGTCTGGTAAAGCCTGTAGACCCTGTCTCAAAATAAGGTTTTTAAGTATGTAAAATACACAAGATTTCAAAGGAAACCAATTATACTGACCAATTATATACCAATTATCAAAATATATTTAAGAGAAGTTCACAGACTTTTCCATTTTCCCTTCGTATAGTAGAAGTTAAGTTCCCTGTTGCTCAAATGGATTGACAGAGAATAAAGAAAGATTAAAGGGAATGGCTAGGAGATTTGTATTAATTTTCTGTCTGGGAAAAGAAAGAATCCTAAAAAAAATTTTTATGCCCCATAAAGTTGGCTTTCAACCTATATTTATTAAACTAGATTACAAAATCAGTCAACCCACTAGATTTTATTAAACACCTACGATGGGCTAGACACTGTGCTCAGGACACAAAGAAAAATGAAAAATGGTCCCTGCCTTCAAGGAGTTTATGTTCTATTGGAATGGAAGGGAAACCCTTTTCCTGATCATGTTTTAGATTTTTCTCTGTTAGAATAAGATGTCATTCCCTGCTTGGAGTTGGAAATCATTTGGAAGAAAGTGGCCAACTACTTTGGATGCATGTTATATAGAAAAGCTTTGTGCTTGTGGATAGGTGGACTTCTATGACTTCTGGGGTCTCTTCCAAGGTAGCAGGTCAGGGATGGAGGTGACTTACCTCTTATTAGACTTCATGACAATGTAATATACAATAGAAAAGCGAACCTCCCCCCAAACCGTCAACCCACAATCCCCATATCTCATTAAAAATACATGTATGTAAAAAGAAAGCATGAAGGAAAATACTTTCTATCCTTTGGGATTAAATCTACTTTGAAAGTCTCTATATCTTTGTGCATGCCCTGTTTTTAATTCAAAATTGTAATTTAACTCTCCTGATTGCATTGTTTTAACAATTATCTAACAATCCCCTAAAAATAAGTTTTATCAGGTTTATTATTTTTAAATAGCAGATTAACAAAATATTTTTTCAATATACAATTCGATGAAGAGTAACCATGAAAGAACAGGGGGGTAAAAAATGCTCAAGGAAAGACAGAAGGCTATAAAGCTTAAAGTGCTAGATTTTAATTTTGAAAATCAGTATTCCTTCTAGTTTAATCTGAATAAGGACTTTCACTAGATAGTATATTACCCTTCTAGTAAAATTTCCTCTCTTAAATAAGGGCTAAATGAAGACGTCACCTTATACAATTGCTCCCCCTGGTGGTTAAAAGATGAGGCGTTTAGCATCTGATGTTTGAGAAATTTGTCACTTTGGGGAGAATTGCTTTATTGAAGTTGCTGTAAAACCAAGGAAAGTACTAGAGTACCTGTGATATTTTAGTGGCATTAGTAATGAACACCATGTACAAAAGCTTTGCATTAACTTCATTATCTTTCATATATATAAATATATACACACATATATAAATACATTTTATATACATATAATACACACACACACATATATATTTAAAACTCTTACTTTCCATCTTAGAATCAGTACCATGTATTGGTTCCAAAGCAGAAGACTGATAATGGCTAGGTGATGGCTGTCTTAGAATCAATACTGTGTATTGGTTCCAAGGCAGAAGAGTGGTAAGGGCTCCACAATTGATATGAAATGACTTGCCCAGAGTCACATAGCTAAGAAGTGTCTGAGAACAGATTTGAACCCAGAGCTTCCCAACGCCAGGCCTGATGCTCTATCATTGTGCTACCTAGCTGCCCCCCCCCCTTTTAAATAGTTTTTCAATAGCTATCTTGGGAAATGAAAATATATTAAATTATTCTTTTAAATGTTACATTATAACAAAGCAAGTAAAAGTAAAGTCTTCAGGTAACAGAATGAATTCCCTCCTTAGTACATGCTCTGTCTTTATATTTCTTTGAAAGTCATTGAATTAGAGGGAATATAGAAAGTATTTTGTTTCTGTTTTTGTTTTTTAATGTGAGGAAGGAGATAAAGAAAGTAATGAGTGGGAATGGGCACAGGGAGTTATCTATTAGTGGTCAAAAAGGTTTTACTATTCTTGGGCAGGAAGCATGTTTATATCCATTTTCTCTTTCCTGTTATAGTGGATTTGGAGCCAAAGGACTTGAGTTCAAATTCTCACTATTTTACCTACTACCTGTATCTTTTGGACAGGCAACTTAACTTTTGTGGGCCTCAGTTTTCTGAAAGGGAAAATGAAGAGGTTAGACTTAAAAGATTTCAAATGTCTATTCTGGCACCAAATCCTTAACCCACTGCCTAGCTAGGTAAGGTATCGCCCCCTCTCCCCTGAGAATAGGTGATCATGGGTAGATAAGAGAAGAGTTATATTATAAAAGAACATATTCTCTTGTGATATCTCAGTTTTCTCTCAAGCGGTTCTCTTGTTTTAGAGAGGCTTTTCTTTTGAGTCTTCTTCACCCCAAACGCCGATGGAAGCAAATGAAGCCCCCCTTGGCGAACGTGTGCCTGCCTCTTGCCAAACAGCTCTGAAACAGAGCTGTCACTCAGGAGATAGCACCCCAGGGCTGCCCTGCCTCAGTGTGTCTCTTGTCTGGCTGTCACTTACCCAGGAAAGCACCTGCTCTTCTCTGTGGCTGTCAGGAGACAGTGGGTGGGCTTCAGGCATCCCCTCCCCAACAGATACCACTTTGAGAAGTCTAAATGCTAGTCATGGTAGATTGCAGAGATGAGACAGACTTGCTTCTCCACCCTCTGATGGAGGATGCTGAGAAGATGCAGAAAGCCCCTCCGTCATCATTGTGCTTTCTAAAATTATTCCTACTCTCCCAGGGATGTTTTGGGGCCTCAACGGAAACCACATACGTAATGAGGACTCATTGGAGAAATAGAGTGTATGCCAAGGAGGCCAGATGTCCCCGGCTTGGGGATGGGGTTTCAGAGAACTATTAGCAATATTTTGTAAAGTTGCCCATAGTCCTTGGCTTCCCAGGAGAGAAAAACCTTCATTTTAATCCTGTAAATGCCCTGATTTAAAAAACAAACAAACATCCAGGCTGACAATAGATGGGCACAGATAAACATCTCATGTAGAAGGTGCCTTTAAATGGTTCTATTTTGTTAACTACCATTTAATGATCACCTTCCTCCTAACTTTGCCATGGCTTACACTATTTAATTTAAAAGTCTCTTGGTTTAAGCAAGCCAAAAAACTACTGCTGTGGGCAGATGGTAGAAAAAACACTCCCACAAAACCTGCCACTCAAAGTGTAACAGATGACTGTAGCTACAGAGAACTATTCCTTTGTTCACTTTGCTAATGAGTGTCCTCATGGCTGCAGGACACTGAATAGTTAATTACTTGCAGTTCTCCTTTATAACAGATGGTGGAGCCAGAGCTAAAGATTATCCGAGCAAACCGTGAGTTATTATCAATTGATGAATGGGCAAATTAACCAGTTCTATTTTCCCAAATTACTGCTCTAAGACAATTTTTTAAAAAATGAGGTGAGGAGAGTATTTAGGTCCTAAATTATGTTAAATTTTACACATCACTTCATCTGATTAATTCAAATTAGATTGTTTAGTTTATGATAATAAGCCTTCATGTAATCAGCTGTTGATGTTCAAATTAACTAATTCTTAAGCCTATTAAGGTCTGGACTGGTTATTTAAAAAGGCTTTTGAGTCTAGAAATATATTCTGAAGTGGTTTAGGATTGAATAATGTCAAACAAGAAACTAATAACTCCAAATATAAGAAGTCTTTCTTTATTAAGAAAACAATTTGGTTGATTTTTTAGGAGACTTAGGCAAGTTTTTCTAGTTAATAATTAATTATACCTTGTTAATTAAAAGGGAACCAAATTTTCTAAAGAACGTAGTTTTACATTAAACAAAAATATAACAATTCAGAATAACAACTGAACATTATTAGTCATTCATTCTTTTAGTTGTCCTTCCTAAAAATCTAAAAGAAAAATTTCAATGTGCAGATTTGGGAGTGAATCACAATAGAATAACAACTAAATATTATTAATCATTTATTCTTTCAGTTGTCCTTAAAAATCTAAAAGAAAAATTTCAATGTGCAGATTTGGGAGTGAATCACAATAGAATAGCAACTAAATATTATTAATCATTTATTCTTTCAGTTGTCCTTAAAAATCTAAAAGAAAAATTTCAATGTACAGATTTGGGAGTGAATCACAATAGAATAACAACTAAATATTATTAATCATTTATTCTTTCAGTTGTCCTTCTTAAAAATCTAAAATAAAAATTTCAATGTGCAGATTTGGGAGTGAATGACAACTTCATATAATGCATGTTAGCTACCTATCTCCCTTCTAAATGAATGGGAATCACTCACCCAAACAAGTTATTTACCTTCACACATCTTTCAAGTTAATCAAAGGGATGTATGTAGTAGGATATAGCAGGACAATATATTGGGGCTTTGGAGTGAGCTTCGTTACTTTTATTAGCAGTTATTCAGCATTTATAGCGATGAGTTTTTCTTCTTTTTTAGTTTGGCTGAAGATGGCTCCCAGAGTTCTAGTTTATTTGTAATTTTCTGGGTCGCGTGCTTTGAGACTCATTCTTCATCTCAGTCACCTGTTTTTTACAGCTCTCCTCCCTTGGCTTTCAGAATAGAATAAGTGATACCTAGAAATGTCAGGCTTTCCCCCCTGAATCATGTAACGCCTTCATAGACACAAGGCCGAGTCGGGTGTAAGTTTGATTGTCCCCTCTAAAAAGTCTGTTACATCTTCATTTTAAAGAAGAGTATGGCAGTCACAGCAAAGAGAACCATTGCAGAGGATATTCAGATGTTTTCAATAGCTTGGAAACAGACAAGAAAAAGGACCAGCTACCCAATAAGCTGCAGTTGCGTAAGAAAAAGACTCCACCATAATGGACATGGCAAGATTTAAACAAAAGGCACACATAATAAAAATGTAAATGAGTTTGCTTTACTAAAACTATAACTTTAAAGTCTTTTGTTGTAAGTTATCCTGAAACCTTCTTACAAGGTAATCACTGTTTGCATAGAGATTTAAACCGAGGTCTTCAATAGCATTAACCGCCTGCACAGCCCCAGTGTGACAGGCATGCAAAGCCATGTTAATGTTCAGAGTATGAATTGCCTCTGGGTGGCTCCTGCACCAAGCAGAAAACCCACTGTGTGGCTATCGGCGGGCCTGATGGACTCCATGCGGCTCCCAGCCTGGAAACGTCACCAGTTTGACAAGTGATGTGGTCTTCCTGACACTGGCAGCTCCAACACTGAGCGATAGCACAAAGGCAACAAGCCCCCCTCCTTAGCCGTGCACTTTGCAACCCCCTGGTGCTGCCCATCCACAGTCTCCCCAGCTTGCCTAGTTACGGACAGCGCTTCAGAAACACAGAGGGAAGTGTGGGTGGAGAGGCCCCAGCTGCCTCCCCGGACACAGCCTCCATAAGAAATTGACCTGAATGATGAGGGCGCACAAACAGTATGATATGCATTATTCCTGTCAATAAAATGTCCCCATGTGTTATGGTCTTTGTACATAATGTACTGCCGTCTTTCTTCCAGCGAGCTCTTTTCATTTTCTCTATTCATAGTATAAATAAATGTGTAATAGAATTCAGAAAATGATATGATAGAGCTGCTGTAGATTTGTGGGTCTTGGGGGTTGCCTGTTTAAATCCTGGCTTAGAAATATGAAATTTTCGCTCTTTCAGGAATTTATGAAGGAAGAATGCAATGACAAAATAAGCAATCTAGAAAAGGACATTAGTGGACTCAGAAAAGAAAATGAAAAACTACAGAAGTCGATTACAGAACTTGAAGATGACCTTCAGCTCTGTGAAAAGACAAATATGCTCTTAGGTAACATTTGGAAGCCAACTGTAAGTCAATGGACGAGGACAGATCCGTCTGAGCCTCTCTCCCAAGTTTTAAATTGCAGGTTACATGTTTGAATCTTGCACATTTCTTTAGCCCTTTCGCTCAGTCGCCTTGGAATTTTGACCTTTCCTAAGAATGATGTATAATTGGTGATCTATTTCAGGGAAAAGGGCTTATTTTTTTTAAGCATTCTTTTCTGAGAGTCAGGACATTTGCTACTCATTTCTGAACTTGATGATATCATGAGAGAGTTGTTTAATTCTGGTCACTTGACTAAGATTTAAGAAATTTAATTCATCTGATGTTTTCTATGCTTAGAGAAATGGAAACAGCTGAGGGTATGTGGTCATTTGTATGTCAAAAGTCCTATGATGGTTCTGCAAAAGTTTAGATAATTATTCATACATATTTGAGTATGATTTGTACAGAAGCAAAGCATCATAGGAAACATGCTTCTTAGCTTCATTTTCTGGGGCTCATTTCAAAACATAAACAGGAATTTGTATCACAAACCGTGGTGTTGATGTCTCTTTCCACTAAGTTACTAAATGGGTGCATTTATATATATGTATATATATTATATTATTTATATTATATATTTACATATATATTTATATATGGTGACTTGCAAATATAATTGATCTCATGCTAACTCTTCCATACTGTCATTAGGCTGATCAGTGAAAAGCTGAACTGTGTGAAAATAAAATTCGGTCACTTAGCAGGAGTATGACTACAGTGCTCAAATATAGCACCCTCCAAAATATTTTTACTTATCATTTGCTCTAAAGCTTAGCAGGTGTAATCAAGAATAACCTGCTAGAGGGCAGTTAGATAGATGGTTCAGTGGATAGAGAGCCAGGCCTGGAGTCCAGAGAACCTGGATTCAAATGTGGCCTCTTCTTAGCTGTGTGACCCTAGACAAGTCACTTATTCCCCATTGCCCAGCCTCAACCAATCTTCTACCTTGGAACCAATATTTAGAATTGATCCTTAGATGGAAGGTAAAGGTTTTAAAAAGAGAGAGAGAGAGAGAATGACCTGCTAACATACTTTGTATTGGCTGTGACTAACAGCAGAGATGTCCCTGGCTCATCCTGGGGGAAAGTGGTGGCTCCGAGCCACACTTAGCTCTTGAACTTACTTCTTCATCTCCATCTGACCGGCAGGCTGAACAGCAGGAAGAAGGCTGGGAAGGTCAAGGGCGGTTGTGAAGGTCACAGTCCTGCTAGGACTTTGGGCCACTGCGCATTCCATTGGCTTACAGACTGACCTAGCGTACACAGTTGGAATGCATGGACAGAAGCATGTAATTTCATGGTCTGCCTTTCTCTTCTTTTGTTTTCAGAAGGTGAAATTATGGCTATGAAACAAAGAATGGAGGAGGATCAGAGACTCATTACCAAGGTACTGTAACTTTTTGACATTGATGAATGACCCTTTTTAATTGAAATATCTGCATGCTTGGGGGGACCAGCAGAATTTCCAAAGAAAATGGGCATAATACGTTTCCGTCTGTTCCATTACTTATTGTTGGGTCACTAATGCTGAGAAGGGATTCTTTCCTAAGTTGCATTTTTTTTTTGAAAAGTGATCAGTTGTTGGAAACCTTTTCTCATTTTCTAAATTTGATAACTTGGGATTAATTATGAGGCAGTTAAAAAGTGTTATATAGAAGATTCAATGGAAGTATTTGAGTTATGGGGGAAATGATAGTAATCTGCTTCTTTCTTGGTCTGTTGTACTCATCACAATAATCCTTTTTTGATCCTTCTAAGGATTTACAATTTCTTTGGGGTAGGTATCTTATTTTATTTCATTTTATTTTTTTACTTACCAAACTTCATTTATTTATTTTTTAAAGATATTTTTCCGTGATTACATGTTTCATTTTCTTCCCGCCTCCCTTCCTTCCCCCCTCTCAGAACCAAAAAACAATTCCACTGGGTTGTACAGATGTTGTCACTTGGTACCTATTTCCATATTATTCATTTTTGCTATAGAGTGATTTTTTTTAAGGCCTAAATCCCAAATCACATTGAGTATGTTATTTTTTTTTAAACCCTTACCTTCCATCTTGGAGTCAATACTGTGTATTGGTTCCAAGGCAGAAGAGCAGTAAGGGCTAGGCAATGGTGGTTAAGTGACTTGCCCAGGGTCACACAGCTGTGAAGTGTCTGAGGCCAGATTTGAACCTAGGACCTCCCATCTCTAGGCCTGACACTCAATCCACTGAGCCAGACAGCTGCCCCCAAGTATCTTATTTTTTTAAAAATCCTTACCTTCCATCTTAGAATCAATGCTATGTACTTTTGCTTCTAAGGAAGAAGAGCAGTAAGGATTAGTCAATGGGAGTTAAGTGAGTTGCCCAGGATCACCCAACTAGGAAGAGTCTAAGGACAGATTTGAACCCAGGGCCTCCTAACTCTGGGCCTGGCATCCTTTAAATTGATACCGATTGCAGCCTCTCCAAGTTAAAATTCTCACCTTTGTCCTCTTCCATAAAAGGATTCTCCCTCTCATTAGAGGTGTCCCTTTCATTCTTCTGGTATCGTGATGCCTCAAGTATGACTCTGTTGTCTATCTTCTTACTAGATGACTGGCCATCTTCCTTTTCCAGGTAGACATGCCATCAGTTATGGGTTTTGCCTCACTTTTTGGCATTATAGCCTGCTGCCTCTCATGGTATATGTTCCCATTGCCCTTTGGGTGAACAGTTATTTGATTCTTCTGTGAGCATGATGTTCCACAGTGTGCCATATGGCATCTCTTGGGGAATATTCTTGTAGAACACCCTACGGTGCACCAGATCTAACACAGACATTCTCTTCCTCCTTCTTAATGCCAAGTCCAACTCATCATCCCTCTATGACTCCTTCCCAAAATGAACAGGCACCAACTAACTCAATGAGCACTCTTCTCATAATATACAGTATAAAAATTATTGCGTTTTCCCCTATCCTAAGGAAAAGTTAGGCAATGCTTCTGATAGCAAAGGTAAGATAAGACTTCCTCGCTAACCCAAGCTGTAATAATAATTAATGGTAATAATTAAAGTTTCAGATGGCTCTTCATTTAAAAACTATCTAATTTTGAAAAGAAATAATATTACACAGATATTTTCAAAAGAAATGATTATCTTATTGGGCCAATTTCCTATAAAAAACTTATAGCATAGAGGGCAACTGGGTAGCTTAGTAGATTGAAAGCCAAGTCTAGAGATGGGAGGTCCTGAGTTCAAATATGGCCTTAAACATTTCCAAACTGTGTGACCCTAGGCAAACTACTTAACCCCCATTGCCTAACCCTTATCACTCTCTGCCATGGATCCAATATACTGTATTGATTCTAAGATGGAAAGTAAGGATTTTTTAAAAAAATAAGATACCAATCCTGAAGAAATTGCAAATCCTTCAAAGGATTATATTAATTCTAAGATGGAAGCTAAGTGTTTTTTTTAATTTATAGAATAATTAGAATTCTTTTCCTGGGTCATAAGAAATCCTTAATCTTCCCCATCCTCTCTTCCAACTAATTTTCAGCTTTGCACGGAAAAGGGAAGGAGGCTTGATAAATAGTGTCTTTTATCTGGTGAAGAATCATAGGAGGAGGGGGAATGGAACCATAGAAATATTTTTTAAATTTATATTTTTAACTTTTTTTTAGATCCATAGAAATATAACTTCCCCATTTGTGTTCCTCTTATCCAGAATGAGAGAGAGAGAGAGAGGAGCTAAGAGCCTAGAATACAAATGGCTCCATTGTTAGGGACTAAGATGAAGGTTCCATGAGTGGTAGCTTGGGGCCATGAGAAATGAAGAAAAGTATATATCCAGAATCTTTATTCAGAGTCTCAAGCTCCTGGTTGAAAATATCTTCTGTTACTCCTTCCTTCCTTCTCTCATTTGAAGTCTTGAACTTTAGGACAATTTTGCTGTGGTTTCCTTGCCTTGGTTGCTCTTTATTTGTTGTTGGAACCAGTTATTTATTACCATTAGTCTAGTATTATGTATATGTTTATCTACTAAGTGAAAGATATCTTAATAAAGTTAGCTTACTCAAAATTTCTTTCACTAAAATATTTATTTCTAATACACACCAGAGGCTTTTAATGAGCTATTGTTGAAATCATGATGCCTTAGAATTTGGTCTTACTTGATTGATTGCTTAAGTTTCTCCCAAAGAATATTTAACTGTTTTATGGTCTGACTCCATTTTACTAGTTTGGGAGACATGATTGAATTAGTTGGAAGTGATTAAATGCCATGCACATATAGAACCATCATTACTAGTTTTCAATGTGAAATTGAGAGGTGTAAAGGGGCATGTACAAGTGATATTGTTCATGGAAGGATAACTTGAAAATCAGTTACTTCTATGTCAGCATCTATAAATAAATTCATTGATAACAAATGAGAATGAGAAATTTCTAAGAAATTTACCCTAAAGCAAAATAAAGTTAGCCAAAGAAAAATAACCTCTTATCCCAAATAAATAAAAATATGGGGTAGATGAGAATAAATGAAATAAATTTACCTAATATTTGTAGTCCTAATTGTCCTTATGAGACTCATATTTCTTGAAACTTCTCTCCTTTCTGGGAAATTTCTTTACGTGACACTTTTTTGTTTTCCTCTTACCTTGAAGACTCATCTTCTGTCTTCTTTGTGATTTCTCTTTCTTGATCCATCCACCAAATGGAGAAGCTTTTCCTAGTTGAAGCCTTGGCCCCATGTGTGTCTCTGTCTTTCTTTATAAGGGTAGAAAATTTTTTTTCAACTTTATACTCCTTTTACCTTTTTGGGATGTCATTCACAACCCTTGGTAAACCAATCTTATATACCATAAGCATATACCTAACTAATGACTTTCAAACCTTTTTCTTCAGATCTTGTTTCTCACCTGTTTGCCAGCCTAGATTCTCCAACTACTTATATGGTATCATAATGTGTTGCCCATTTTTCCTGCTCTCAAGAAATTCAATATGTTCAAAACTAAATTCCTTCCTCAAGCCACCTCTTCCTTCCCTATCTTCAATGGTACCAATATTTTCTTACTCTCCTGGGCTCACATCTTCAAAAATAATTTTGTCTGATGCCTCTTTTTTATCCCTGACCTCCAAATGCAACGTGATTACTTCTTCATTCAAGATGCTTCTCACATTTCCATGGCCATGACCCTATTCCAGGTATTCATGACCTCAGACTTGAATTTTTTTCATCTACTTCTTAACTGTTCTCCCCACTGACAGACACTTCTACTTCTGATAATTCTTGCACATAGCCACTAGATACTTCTCTAAAATAACTATAACAGAGTTCAAGTTTGCAAAGTATTTTATGTTTTTTATGTCATTTAATTCTCATCATTGACAATACCTTTTTTTAACCTTTACCTTCCATCTTGGAATCAATACTGTGTATTAGTTCCAAGGCAGAAGAGTGGTAAGGGCTGGGCAGTGGGTGTCAAGTGACTTTCCTAGGGCCACACAGCTAGGAAGTGTCTGAGACCAGATTTGAACTTAGGACCTCCCATCTCTAGGCCTGGTTCTCAATCCATCGAGCTACCCAGCTGCCCCCACTGACAATGCTTTTAATGGTAGTTCATTGAATTCTTATAATTGGTGAGATAGTTGTTATTACTATTCCTAATGACTTGCCACTTGCCACTCATGTTGGGGCTATATAGAGGAATATTAATAGCAGGATTTTAAAACATATATAATAAACTGAAGTGGAAACAGAATTAAGCCATGAATGCCCTAACTTCAAACAATGTAACTAAACTGGAAATATATGAAGTCAGCTGGCAAACCTAGCAGGCCAGACAGGTTTATTATTTTCTGCCCTGGTTTGTCATTATGCTTTCATGCTCTGATCTTGATGTCCTTTCCTGTCTGATCCATATCTTCTACCTAAGTTCACCTGAATGAATAGGATATGGAAATGTAAGGTTCTAGTATAATATGAAAATTTCTAGGATACTCATATGTAACTTTTAGTTTCTACTAACCTCTTTTATGTTTTTTAAAGAAAAAAGGATTATAATTATTTTCCACTTATTTTTAGGTTTTTTAATATGTAACATTCCATTTCCCCCCACTATAATTTGTGGATTCTATGGCCAAAATAATGATGTTTTAGTATCTTAGGTGGAATATATTAAGAGATTCATGTTATCTGACCAGAAATCTTCATTTTCACACCTGAAAAAGAGTTGAGAACAAGGTCTTAAGGTTCCTTTGTCTCTTTCTGTCTCTCTGTCTCTCTGTCTCTGTCTCTGTCTCTCTTTCTCTCCAATATATGTTATCTCTGGATCAAGCCTTGTGCATCATTACCCAGGTACACATTTAAATGAAGCTGATTGCTGTGGAGTTACTCAGTCCCTGAAGGGTTTCATCTTGACCCAATGTCTGGGAAATTCTAAAGTAGATAAGTGATTCTTTTCATGACCAAACCAAGAATTATGTTTCTTTTGAGTCAAACCTTGAGTGACCCTTAAATTCCTAAATCAGGCTTTAGGTCCAAGACATAGCAGATCAAACTATCTGACTACCACTCAGAAGTCCTAAACTCTCCTTAGAAATGAATGACCTGAAACCTAGCCAGACTCTCTTTGAGAAGGATCACTACAAAGAAGAGGAACTCCTAGACCTATAGCTGTGACTATCAGCATCCTTAGGATCATGGGATTTTGTCATCACAGAATTTTGGCATTAAAAGGAACCTCAGATACCATCCAGTCCAATCAGTAACTCAATAAAAACTCTTACAGCAACATTCTCCCAAAGGAGTCATCTAGCCTTCTCCTGAAGACCTTAAAACAGAGGGAACCCACTATTTCCCAAGGCAATCTATGCTACTTCAGGATAGCTTGAGTTAAGAACTTTTCTGTTATAATAAACCTAAATCTGACTTTCTGTAACTTCCATCTGGGCAGCTAGATGGCACAGTTGATAGAACACCAACCCTAAAATCAAGAAGACTTATCTCAATCTGAGCTCAGACTTATTGGCTGTGTACCTTGGACAAGGCACTTAACCCTGTTTGCCATGGTTTACTCATCTGTAAAATAAAGTGGAGAAGAAAATGCCAAACCATGCCAGTATCTCTGCCAAGAAAATCCCAAATGGGGTCATAAAGAGTCAGACATGACTGAAACAATTGAATACCTTCCATCCCTGCTCTTAGTTATTTCCTCTGGGTCCAGGATGAATAATTTTCAGTTTCTTCCACATGATAGCCATCTAAATGCTGGAAAACAGTGACTGAGATGTTATCTGACCAGTGCAAACTATTGGGACTTTCATCTCCTTCATTCATGATACTATGACAATGTTTATTGGGTCTAATTAGATTTTGCAGGACCATCATATTACCCTGTGGACACATATTGAGTTTGTAGTTCTATTAGCTCTCCAGATTTTCATTTCTGTTTCATAGTTGGGAGGTTGAGTTTGAACCTACATGTAGAACTTTGTATTTATGAATATTAAATTTCATTTTATTAGATTCAGCAACATTCTAGACTGCCATTCTTTTCATATGTTGTCTAGGCTCCAACATATTAGCTATCTTTTCTAGGTTTATATTACCAGCACATTTGGTACTTATGATGTCTATGCTATCATCCAAGTTTTTTTTTTTCTCACCTCCAGCTTGCTATTCCTTTAAAATATATAATAAAATTCAACATCTAACTTCCAAAGCTGTCTTACTTTTTTATGATTTTTTTCTGGCCTTCCTTCTATTCTCTTCTGAGGCTTAAATAATAATAACAGAGACAGCCAGGTTCTATTCTCTTCTGAGGCTTAAATAATAATAACAGAGACAGCCAGGTGACTCACTAGATAAAGAGCCAGGCCTAGAGACAGTAGGTCCTGGGTTCAAATCTGGCTTCAAACACTTCTACCTGTGTGATCTTGGGTAAGTCACTTAACCCCAGTTGCCTAACCCTTATTGCTCTTCTGCCTTGGAACCAGTACTTAATATAGATTCTAAGACAGAAGATAAGCATTAAAAAAAATAATAACAACAAAAATATCATTTCTATAATCTTTAAGATTTGCAAAGCACTTTTAAAAATCTTGTTAAATCCTCATAACAACCCTGGAAAGTAGATGATTATTACCTTCATTTTGAATATGAAGATGTTGAGACTGACAGAGGTTAAATGACTTGCCCAGAATAACACAACTAGTAAATGTTTAAGCCTAGATTTAAGCTTAGGTCTTCATGACTCCAGTCCTAGCATGCTATCCAGTTCTTTAATGACTCTTCCTTCCTTTCTTTCTCCTTATCTCCCTCTCTCCCTTCCTCCTTTTCTCCTTTCCTTCCTTCCTCCCTCCCTCCCTTCCTTTACAATCCTATCTCCAGACCCTCCTCTACAACCTCCAGAAAACTATAAGAGATGTTCTTATCTTTAGCAAAAAACTCATACTTTCACTATCATATAATGGCAGTTGGATAAAGACTTTCTCTAAATTTGGCACAATTTTTCCTCACATCATATACAATAAAGACCATCCCTCGGTCTTTGTTGCTTCACTGGATATTCCTTCAACTTATTCTTGAGCACAGGTTGTCCCCCAGACCTGAAATAAATTTCCCTCCTCACTTCTTCTTGGAATCCATATATTTCTTTCTTTCTTTTTTTTTTAATATATTTTATTTGATCATTTCCAAGCATTATTCGTTAAAGACATAGATCATTTTC